>NC_088929.1:36345000-36435000 GCF_038396675.1 Hydra vulgaris
ACACCATTACTGTAGTATTTGATAATAAAATTAACGTGACATTTTTTGTTAGTGCCGCGCACTTTTAAAAACTTAAGTTTATTGGTAAACTTACCCAACCTTTTAAAAACTAATTCTCCTGTAAGTTATATGCAAATTGTAAACGATTCTATTTGGTAAACATAATATTAAAAACTATGTAAATATTCATTAAAATTTCCTAAATTATGACCAATATTTCAGTAGTGATCAAAGATCACGCGGATAATTTTCATTTGGCAGCAAAGTACTTATCGAAAAAAATTTTAATACTGCATACTGTTTAAATATTGTAGTATTTTCATAAAAAACCCTCATTCTTTTAACAACATAGCGGGTGTTTTTTTTAGAGATATAGAACTTTGAAATGGAATAAAACAAAGTGATTTTTTAAAAATGACATATAATTGACTTAATCAAATTTAAATATAATTTCTGACATATGACAGGCACGTCTGATTCGAACGTAATCTAATCAGGAGGTTCAATTTTCAATCATTTTTTCCAGCATTTGTGGCCGTATATCGGCAATAACGCGGCAAATGTTGTCCTCGAAGTGGTCCATTTTTTCGGGCTTATCGGCGTAGACCAGCGACTACGCATATCCCCACAGAAAATAGTCAAGCGGCGTTAATTCGCATGATCTTGGAGGCCGATTCACGGGCCGGAATCTTGAAAATACGCGGTTACGAAATGTCTCCTTCAGTAAATCGATAGTGGCACGAGCTGTGTGACATGTTTCGCCGTCTTGTTAAAACCACAGCTCCTGCACATTATGGTTGTTCAATCAAGGAACGAAAAAGTCAGTAATCATGGCTCTTTAGCGGTTACTATTTACTGTTACGTTCTGGCCAACATCGTTCTAAAAGACGTACGGACCAATGATTCCACCAGCCCATAAAGCACACCAAAGAGTCAGTTTTTAAGGATGTAACGGTGTCTCAACATGCACTTAAGGATTGCCTTCGCTCCAAATATGGCAGTCTGTTTATTGACGTAGCCATTTAACTAAAAGTGAGCTTCATCGCTAAACAAAATTTTCTTATGAAAAATCGGGATTGACAGCAATCTTGTTTTGGGCTCATTCACCGGATGTTCGCCTTGCTAGGTGATCGCGTGGCTTCAATTCTTGCACGAGTTAGATTTTGTAGGCATGCAAACCAAGATCTTTACGCAAAATCTTCCACAAAGTGGATGGACACAGTTCCATTCCTGTGCACGATGCCGGATGACTTATTCGGGTCTTCCTCTTCACTACGCTCTATCAATATATAACATTTGTTTAAGTTCTTGATAGTTATGTGAAAATGTTATCTTTACGCATTGCTATATAAGGGTGTCGATTTTTTTTTTTTTTTTTTTTTTGTTCTGTTTTTTATTTTAAAAAACGGCAAGGTTACTTTAGGTGAAGAATTTTATGGGGATTCCGAATCTGCAAAAAAAAGATTAAAAAAAAAATGTCTTGTTGGGTGGGTCAGCACTTTATTGAACGAAAAAAAGACTAAAATATATATTTTTTTTTAATTTTTATTAAACCTTATAGCTTTTATGTTGAATTTTAAGAAAACTTTACATTTGGTTCAAAAATTCATAAAAGTGATTACAGAAAGTGAGTTTTCGTGAAGGCTAATTTTACGAAAATAAGCCACTTTTTTAAATATTTTAAATATAAAATGTGATGGTAGAATGCGTCGTTTTTTCCTTTTTTGTTGAAATTTTATAAATCAAAGATAAATTTAAAGATTTTAGTCAGGGGGAACGCTTAGTTTAGAACGACTAAAGAATGACTAAAAGTGTGGCTAATTAAGGAGAAATAATTTTTTTATTTTTAGACAGTTACCGTTGTGTGTGCTGTTTTTTCCCGCTTTTATTAAGTTTTAGAAATAAGGGTAGATTATTTTTGTGAATAACTTCACAAGGAATCCGAATCCGTAAAAACAATTAACAAGATATAATTGTATTTAATAGCTAATTGTGTTTGTCTACAAGATAAAATAGGTACATAGGAAATATGTACACATTGGGAAAACATTGTTAAATAAAAACTTGTCATCTGTAAAGAATATTTACTTTGAACGAAAACCGCCAAAGTTGTTATTTGAAATTATATTACTTAGGTAATATAATTTTACTATCTAATACTTTTTCACAACTGCTGATAAATAAGTGACAAGTATGACGTTAAAAAATATTTTTTGGGTATAAAAGTGATTAAATAAGATTATATATTGTAAAGAAAATTTGATTATATATAAACTAAACAAAATATAAAAATTGTAGAGAATATTATGGCAACCTTTAACAAAAAATTAACGATAAAGACAAGAAACTTGAAAAAAACCGCACAAACAGAATTAGTTGGTACTGGAAAGGAGTTGTTACTCTCTGAACTTCCAACATATAGAGACATACTTTGATATGCAGTTCTATTAAGAGAACAATGTGATAAAAACTCCAAAACCTCTTTAATAAAAGATATGGCAGAAAAGGTCGCATGTTCCGTTATTACGCAGTGGCGAAAGGCAAACGTTAATTTTAAAGCTCCTAAAATTGATTCTGAAAAGAACATTGTGTACAAAATTATAAAAGCTTGGGCCGTTGCATTTTTAATATCAGTGAACAGAGAAAATAAAGAAAATAAAAAAGTTTAGATTGAAATTGGATAAACTTTTTGATATTTTAAATTGTAAGTGTATAATTTCTGGTTGTAAAGAGTTTGGATGCAAAATTATTTGTAAACAACGATGGATGCGCTATTTGTAGTCAATGTTTAAGTATAAAGTCGTTGTTTTTCACTTTTTCTGTTTTCTGTTTAAAACAAAACAAAAATTCAAACTTGTCTAATAATTCTTTCAAGGTAGTTCAAGTGATATCGAAGACTTGGATACATTTGTTACAGCAGGTATACGATTTATTCATATTTGTATATAATTTTTAATACACGTATTTGTGTATATTATTGTGTATGTTATAAATTATATATATATATATATATATATATATATATATATAATATATATATATATATATATATATATATATATATATGATAAAAATTATATATATGTTATAAATTTTGATACGCATATTTGTATACAATTTTTGATGTGTAAATATATGAGAAATAAAAGTGTTGTTCAAAAAATATAGTGTTAACAAGGCATTAAGCTTGAACTCATAAAAGTGGCAGTCAAAATAAAGCCAAAAAGTAAAGATTTTACTAAATGATGACGTAATAATAGATTTTTTATTTTTGGATCAGAATTTTTATGTTCGATAGATTCACAGGTGTAAGGTTGCAATGCAATCTAATAACTTGCATCAAATTCTTTTTAAATTTCAAGTCTAGATGTGAGAGAAAGATCCCCAATACATCTTACCTTATTTTGTGGTAATATTTTTTTTATAACTGTTTGTAATAAAATAAGGATATAACTAAATGTTTATAGGATTGAATCTGTTTACAAAGAAAAGTATGATTGAAATAGCACTTCTCAGTTGCTATAATCTATTTATTCTGGTCAAGTAAGTATCTTACTTAAATTTACAATTCACAGATACATTTTTATATAATATACTATTTAGTCCGGATAGCTCAGTTGTATAGCGTCGCAGCAGGATTGCAGATTCAAATCCCACCTTTGCCAGTTACTCTTTAATTATGAAGGGAGTTTGTTTTAAACAAATTTGAAAGTCCCTAGAGTTCATTAAATACTGTGCTCTTAAAAATTTATTTTAGCATTTGTTTATTTATTGGGAGTTGTTTAAACATCAGTTTGGAAACAAAATGACGTGTAATATTTTAATGTAAATAAAATCTTTTGCAATATTTTATTTTTGAGTATTCAATTTTCAATACTTGAAGTCAAATAGTTTTGACTTCAAGTATTTAAAATCGACTTTTAGTCAAAGTTGATAATAACTTACTAAATGCTAAATCCTTAAATAGTATTTTTGTATTTGATGTTCAGTTATACAGTTACAGACATAACTGGTTTGTTGCTGGTGGAGAAGATAAAAGTTTGCATTACATAAAAATTTAGGAATTTACACTCTATTATTCCATTTGTTTTATTTACTTTTTTGTTTTTTACTTGATTATTTAACATGTTTTTGCATTTCCATTTATTTATTCAGAAAATCTTTGTAACAGAGATCTCCTTAGCCTAATGACAGAAGATCAATTGCATGATCTTTTTAAGGCTTTTGTTTTAGCTTTTAATAGTTTGAAGGTAATCATAATCTATAATATTAATCATATATTTATTTCTAGTTAATTCATCTTAAAATCATCTATTTGGATAATATTCAACTTTCCAGTATTATTTTTGTTTTTTAAGTAATGATCTTTTTAGAACAGTGACTATGTATTTAAAATTCTAGTGCCTGAATCTATTGTATTTAATTGCTAAAGCTAGTAATGTGTCAAGAATAAAGGTAATCTAAAAGACTTTGTTTTTCAATTTTTTATTCTAGTAAATAATTACTTAAAAAGTTAAATAAGACTGGTATTCAATCAATATATATTTTTTATTAAATGTTTATAGCAACAAGGTATTGAAATAAGTTATTTTTTATTATTATAAAACACCAAACCCTTGAAAATAAAAAAACTAAAGTTGGCAAAAAATTGCAGACCTTGATATGTTTTAGATCATCATCAGGTCAGCAAAAACATTTCTTAACAAGTTCCATCATAAAAAGTAGAAACCTAAAATGCTCGGAAATATTTGGCAACCTCAAACGCTAAGTTCGGCAGTTAGGATTGCATTGCCAAATGCCGACCCTAATTTCAAGGGCTGTGCAGCAATACTTTCAAAAATTAAAAAAATATAAAAGAATTGAAATATTTAGCTTTAAATGTAATAAGAATAACGTTTTTATCTTTTTTTTATCTTTTAAATGTAGATTTTTCAGTATCAATTTATTCAGAAAATTAATTAATAAATATGAGAATTTTAAAGTCAAATTTATTAAAGCAATTCAATAAAATAGTTTTAGATATTAAATAATAAATTATAAAATGCGTGTTCTTTAAATTTGAAAAATAAATGTTTCGTTAATATATATATATATATATATATATATATATATATATATATATATATATATATATATATATATATATATATATATATATATATATATATATATATATATATATATATATATTATATATATATATATGTATATGCATATATATATTTCAGAAATCCTTTAAAGATATTGGCAAATCAAATCCATCTATAAGTACTAAAGATTTAAAAACAGATCCGACTATAATCATTAATGTACCACTTGGATGTTCAGCAAGTGTGAGTTGGGTGTTTATATATATATATATATATATATATATATATATATATATATATATATATATATATATATATATATATATATATATATATATATATATATATATATATATATATATATATATATATATGTATATATATATATATATATATATATATATATGTATATATATATATATATATATATATATATATATATGTATGTATATATATATATATATATATATATATATATATATATATATATATATATATAGATTAATTTTTTATATTTTATTTTTATTTTCAATATCAAAGCCAAAGTAGAAGATTGAAAAAGCTTAACTGACTTAGCCGATAGGATTAGTGGCAGAAATGGTTACGTTAACGTTCTTGATGTTTGCAGAAAATGTTGTATCAATTTATTTTAATTTTAGAAATACATTATTATTATTAAAACCTATAAATTATTCAATTTCGTTTTTATAATTGAAATAAAACTTGATATTTAAATTTCTGATAAAATATTTCGACATCGCTACATCATAGAAATATAGCTTACAATATACTATTGGAAAAAAAAAAATACTGAAACATTTAGAAAATAATAAAATAATCAGACAAATAAATACTGAAACATTTAAAGAAATTAAATTTGGGCTCCTCATATTAGGTAAAACATATTTTCCTTAAGTTGGTGGAAATGAATGTAAAATATAATTTTTTTTTAGTTGATGCATTAATTACAAAAAGTGCTTCAATATAAATACAAGGTAAAATGCGAAATTGAATTGCGGACCATTATTCTATAGGTATTTCATGTTGCAACAGCTTTTTTAGCCGTTTTTAAACAATAATCATGACTATAAACATGACTACGCTGCTCCAACCGAAACCCTCAGTCGATGTATTTACATTTACCTGCATGCTCTCTCTAATAGTCAGTAAATGCATTTACACTTAATAACATACATTACTAATATATTCATATTTATTTGTATTTAAATTAATAATATAATCATGGTCCTTAAAATATGATATTTTGGTTTGCACAAAAGTTCGCATTTCACTAGTGTGTACTTTGCATTTTGCCGATTTCCTTATATTCAACGAACATTAAAGAGATAAAGGGAAGTACTTGCACCCTTGATTCGTAAGCACCTTTGATCCTAAAGCGTTATCTCCATTCTTGCAAAACCTTTTAAAGAGGGCTGATAGGCAACGTCGAATAATTATTTGACATAGAAAACCTTACTTGCCTAAGTTGCAAATCGAGCCTTATTATTATTAATGACTTAGACAATACTAAAATTAGTATTAGGTTATTCTATTAGTCATTATAGAAATTGTGTTTCTGTATTTTCAAATAAAAATAAAATGCAAATCCAAAAATTGATTATTTTTAAAAAGATAATATTTTTCAGTTTCTTGATTTTAATTCGGGGCGGGATTTATCATTCACTAGCAAAGGCAGAGGCTGATCTTGCCTTTTTTTTACGTTTGAGATGGAGTAAACTCCAAACATTTTTATGGTTACACTTACATTAAATAACGATGCTTTGCAAATACTAAAATAAAAATAAATAAATATTATACCCAAATAAATTCAACCCCCTCCTACCCCATATGTGAGGGCAATGAGTTTGCAAAATATTTTTTATACTATTCTCAACTCAATTCTAGTTTAACAATAAATTTGAAATTTCATGAAATAATCTTTTAGTGTTTAAAAATTCTAGCGACATAAATATTGTAACCCTCTCAAATTGAGGGGTATTCAAACTTTTTATGGACATAATTTTTAAACGCTAAGAGATTATTGCATATAATTTGAAATTGATTGATGAATATGTTTTTAGTTAACAATAGAAAAAAATATTTTGGCAATTTGTTACCCTCACATTTGAGGTCGGGAAAGGGGTGTTTTTTGGAGGCATTTTTTTTATCGGGCTCTAATAGTAATAGTAATAGTAGTAATACAGGGTGCTGTAACGACTATTGTCGCGGAGCATAAAATTTAAAATTTATACTTTAACAGCCGCTAACAAATGTTTATCTAGTCTAGCTTTAAAAGAATTTACTGTTATTGCAGAAACCACTTTTTCTGGTAAAGCATTTCAATGAGGTATCACTCTGTTTGTTAAAAAATTGTGTCTCATGGTTGTTTTTGCAAATTCTTTTTCAAATTTCATTGAATGACCTCTTAGACTTTGGGAAGAAGCTTTATAAAGCTCTTTATACCACAATATCTTATCAATACCAGTTGTTATTTTGAAAAACTCAATAAGATCATCTCTTGTACGTCTTGTGTCCAGAGTTGTGAGACACAACTTTGCCAATTTTTCAGTATAACTTAGTTGTTTTAGTTCAGGTGCTAGCTTTGTTGCTCATCTTTGAATTTTTTCTAGGTCATTGATATCGTTTTTATTACCTGGACTCCACACTGGAACTGCGAATTCCAGATGTGGTCTAACCAGCGATGTGCATAATTGCCTTACCAATTCAGTGTTAAGATAAGTAAAGCTTTTTCTTATTAAACATAAGATTCTTTGTGCTTTACTTGTAGCTGCTTGAACCTGATGATTCCATATCATATTGGATGAAACTATTACACCTAAGTCTAATTCTTTTGTTGTCGTTTTTAAAATAAAACTTTGATTGTCGTGTTTCATAGTGTAATTATAGTTAATATTTTTTATTCCAATGTGCATAACTACATTTGCTTATGTTAAAATCCAATAACCATACAAATCAATGTCATTTTGCATATTAATTAGATCATTATGTTCTTTTATAACATATATGATTTTAGTATCATCAACGTTTAGTTTTGTAATTGAAGAGATACATTAGGGAAGATCATTGTTATGTAACAAAAAGAGAAGAGGACCCAATACAGAACCCTGTGACACACCGCTATAAATCTCTCACCAATCTGATACAGCTTTACTCATTACCACTCTTTGTTTTTTGTTTTTTAAAAAAGAATCAATCCAATTTAAAATATTGCCTTTTATTCCATAGTTAGAAAATTTGTATATACGTAGATGGTGGGGCACCTTATAGAACGCCTTTGCAAAATCTAGGAATAATATATTAACTGGATAATCATCTTCAATTTCATTTGTAATAATATCGAAATTTTCTAATAGGTTTGTTAGGCATCCTTTATTTTGTACAAATCCATGTTGTTCAGGCTGTAACAGATTATTTTCTGTTATATAAAATATCAGCATTTTTCTAATTATTTTCTCTATTATCTTACATTGTATCGATGTTAAAGAGATAGGTCTGTAGTTGAGCGGATCTTCCTTGTCTTCTTTTTTAAAAAGTGGTGTAATGTTTGCAGATTTCCATAACTCTGGCATCTCTCCTGAATGAATCGATTTCTTGAGTATTAATGATAAAGGTTTGGATAATCCTTCTGCACAATGCTTTAGCACATACGGACTGATGTTATCACAACCAAGTGACTTGTTTTCATTAAGTTCTCATAAACAATTATATACAATATCTTCTTTTAGTTTTTGGTCCCAGTCACATTCAAATAATTGCATTGCTTTATTGATGAAATGTGGTAGATCTTGATTTTCTTTGACAAATACTGATCGGAAACTATAATTTAGTAGATTAGCAATGACTTTTTTATCAGTTATTATTTTATTGTCATTAGTTTTAAGTACTAGTAGTTTTGTATGTGTTTGATTTTTTTGTGCATATGCATAGAAGAGTTTTGGGTTATGTTTTACATCTTTTGCTAAGTTTATTTCATGATCAAGAGTCGATTTTTTAATTTGTTTTTTAATCATTTTATTAACTAGTTATTAAGGTTTGTATTTTTAAAGTTTGAAGCACGCACTCTGCACCATAGATTACGTTTTTTTCGAATAAGATTCTTGACTTTTATGTTTATGCATGGATTTTGGATAGAACTAGTGGGTTTGAAGTGGTGAGGAACATATTGTTTGCAAGCTTTTTCATAAATTTTTAAAAAGTATCCATAACATTGGTTTGTATTTATTTTATCAAATATTTCATCCCAATATACTTTATAAAACATGATATTCATTTCTCGGTATTTTCTTTTTCGAAAAATAATCTCTTATTGTTGAACTTTTTCTCACATGAATTGAATATGTTAGTTTTCCAATTTAAGATATAATGTCTTTTAGTAATTTGACCATCGCAATTTTATTACATAGTAATTTAATCATCGCAATTTTTTGCAAAGCATCTTTAATTGACGTAAGTATAAACAAATAAATGTTTGGAGTTCCATGTATGGAAGTTATCTCTCCAACAAAAAAAACGCTGGTTCAGCCCTTGCAGCAAGGGAGGGTCTGAGAGCTAAAAAATGATTAAAAAGCTAATTGAAATTAAGACTTTGTTATAGTTAAGATAAATCAATAACCTTTACACAATAGGACATAGTCTAGTTACTAAGTTCTGCACAATATTATATTGATGTTATAAATAAATATCTTAATACTCGCCTTTGAAAAATATATAGCTTATCCCCAAGAAGAGTGCGTGGGGTGGGGCTTACTACCTTGATTCTCACCCTCAACGCGCTCTTGATTGAAATCAAACTCAAATAATAAAAGTAAGAAAGTAAAATGCTTTAAACTTTATTTTTCTTATTTAAAACTAGTACTAAGATGCATGTATGTATGTAAGAATACGAAATGATCATTGTAAACTTATTTACATTTATTATAAACTTAAAATTGCTAAATTTGTTTATTTTGGAAAAACGCCCTTAGAAGGATTTTCAAAAAACGTATTGTTTTGATATAGATACAAGTGTAATAAACTGTTTTTATTTATTTGAAATTTATTTTTTGAAAAAAAAGTATAAACGATTGTAAAATGTAAAAAAATATTTAAATTTCTTCTGTTTTCATTTTTCCGTTAGTCAATTTCTTTTACCCAAAAAAACCCATTCCGCGGAGCATTCGTGCTTTTTTACAATGGAGTTTAGATTTTATAAAAGGAGTTTGATTAAAGAAAAAAAAAAGGAATTAAACCTAAAGAATAAATTAGAAATAACGAACCTTTTCTATTCCTCCATTATCAAAAAATAAGTGATTTCGTTAATGCAACCTGGATAGTTTCGGTATTGCAACAACTACTGTTTAAAACCCTAATTTCCATGCAAAAAAAAATGTCAAAAGCAAAGTAAATGTTTTTTGGACATTCGACATGATATATATTACATCCATCAAGAAAAATAACTTTAAAAAAGTTTTTAAAAAAATTTCATGTAACGTTTTTTTTCAAAATTAAAGTAGGAGATTGCACATTAATATATTATAGAAAGTTTACTTGAACTCAGAAACTTAAAATCGCCATGATGATATACTTTTATAGCTTGATTTAAAGGGAATGAATAAAAAAGACATATCCGAATAATTTTTTGATGATCCCCATGCCTAAACCCTCTTTTTTAGATTTTTTGGTAATGCAACGCCTTTTTCTTTATGGGTCTTACCTGTAAGGATTTTTTCTCAAAAAATTTTTTCGTAACTAACAATCTTAAAAATTTATATCTTTCTGATAAGAATTAAAAAAAAAATTTAAATTGCAAGCGATGCGGGTAAATTCTAAAATCCTGTGCGCCGATGACAGCGTTACAATAGCGAACACAGAACCACGTACTGATAATGATGATGATGATGATGATGTTGATGATGATGATGATGATGATGATGATGATGATGATGATGATGATGATGATGATGATGATGATGATGATGATGATGATGATGATGATGATGATGATGAATATAATGATCATGTTGATCATAATGATGTTTATAAATGCATATATATATATATATAATCAAACATCAATTTTGAAAAAAAGAATTCTTTAGGATGCATAAATGTTTATGTAGCCCCGGTCACATACCTGGCCCCGGCTATATTTTATCAAACCCGGTCACGGCCCAGGTCAAATATCAACACCAGTTGTTTACTAAGTAAGAGTAGATTTAGAATATAATAGATATTTGTATTATGCTCTGTTTTATTAAGTTACATTTCATTTTAGATAAGTTAAGAGAGAAAACTAAAAATTCACACTTAAAATAAAAGTTCTATTATTTAAGCATCATTTTTACACAATCCTTTGATGGTTAGTTATGCCTAATAACTTAAGAAGTTAAATTATTTGGCTTCGTCGAAATGAAAGAAACTATGTTAGGGGAGATGAATTGAGCCGTCGCCAAAATAAAAGAGATGGGCTTAAGATAGGCTCACTGAGATGAATTGTCATCAAAATGAAAGAGGTGAGCCAAGGTGAGGTAAATTGCCGTAGAAACGAAAGAAATCAGGCAAGGCGAGAGCTCAGTCAGTTCAAATACATTGCATAGTAAGAAATAATATTGATATACAGAGTAACTATCTCGGAGAAAGAAGTTTTTAAATAAAATTCATTTTTGTTCTGCTATTTTAGAAAAGTTGAATTAGCACCTCGTTCTCCATATTCACCATTTTCGACTAATTTAATGACAGGAAACCATGTTGATCATCCTGTAAACCAAAATTTTTGTATACACATAAGGAGTTATAATTCCTCTTTATCTTTTGCTTCCTTCACAGTCAAAATAGCTCCTCCATCAAATAATGGGCCTTACTGTTTTAGGGCCTATGTGCATACTTTGCATTGTGTTGAAAACTTTAATGCCTAAAGATTTTTTTACCCACGTATTGTCAGTCAAATATAAATCATGCAGTATTATTTTAATATTAATACTATAGTTTAATAGTAGTAGTGTCGTTACAGAATAATTATGCAGCCTCATGCAGCAGCGTCATTCAAAATGGAGCAGCCTGGTAATGATGGTTGTATAAATGAATTAATACAACTCTTACAACATTAAATAACCAAGAAAACTCATTTGCTCTTGCATATCAAAACATGGCAGAAGTAAAAGATGAAGAAATGATGATGGCACAATTAACCGGTGTACCATGTTACTTTGTCCCAGTAAAAAAGTTATAGGCTTGCCGTAAGACAAACTTTTAGTACTTAAAACAAACTAATTAGATTTAATAGCTGTTTAATTTAACGTTATATTAATTTAACTATATGTTAACTATATATATAAGCTATACTTAAATATATTAACTATATATATTGACTATAAATATTAATTTAACTATATAGCTGTTTTATTTAATGTTACTGCCGCCCGTTATTCCTTTGTGCGAGTTTTTAAAGATTTGTTACAATTGGCCATATATTATATATTTTTCTCAAATCTTTATTATCTCTATAATCAGTTAATACCTGTTGAATTAGTTACAAGATCTAAAACTTCTATATCAAATAATAATTTGATGCAATCATAAATTCTGTGGTAATAGATCAACCTTATGTTATTTTTTAATCGTAAAGAAACTTTTCATATGAGGTAATATGTGTTTATGTGTAAAGACTATGGGTTTACATTTTCAAGTGTTTATGTGTCATAAATGCGTAAATATCTTTAATATATAAAGTGCTTCTATGTGTGTTATGTGAAAGTGGTTATGTTGTTTCCATGTCTTTAAAGTGTTGTGACTTGGCTTGCAGCAAGAGTGTAGTATTGTATTAATATTGTTTATATATATATATATATATATATATATATATATATATATATATATATATATATATATATATATATATATATATATATTTATTTATATATATATATATATATATATATATATATATATATATATATAAACAATATTAATACAATACTAGCTCCAGCTGTTTTTTCTGGTAAAACAAGAATGTTGTTGTACTTATACTTGATGTAGTATATTAATTGATTACTTTTTTGTACGTTTATATTTTTTAATACAGGGAGTGTTTTTTAAAACGCCTTTAGGCAAAAAAAATCAAATTTGACTTTTATACAAAATAAGCATTTTATACAATGATTTTTATACATGACTTTAATACATGACTTTTATACATGACTTTTATACATGACTTTTATACAAAATAACTTTATACAAAATAACTTTATACAAAATAATTTTGATGCCAACAATCGTTATTGAATAAATACTTTCAGCGAATTTTGAAATAATTCATAAAAATCATTTGTTTCCAAAAATGTTTTACGTAGGAGTTCAACTAAATAATTTTTTTTTTGATTGCGTTTATCTTAAAATACGTAATGACCATCTTAAGGCGTTTTGAAAAACGTCTGCAGAATATAGCTACAAATATTTCTTTCAGTTCAATAAGTCAAGTATAAGTGAGTATCATAAGTTAGTTGTTTCATTCATATTTCATATTTAATAGTTATATACACTTATACTTGACTTATTGCATTCATTGATTGCTTTTATTGTAATTTTAAAATTTTTTTATATAGCTGCAGATTCTGTTACAACAAGAAGTACTCACTTATACTTCACTCATTTTATTGATTAATTGTTTTTATTATTATTAATTTTTTATTATTAGATTTTTTACCTTAGTATCCCACTAGATAATTATATATATATATATATATATATATATATATATATATATATATATATATATATATATATATATATATATATATATATATATATATATATATTATATTATATTATATTAAATTATATTATATTATATTATATTATATTAGGCCACTGTCATATTTGAAAAATCACTCGGCTCAGAGTGCAGTTTATGTATTGTATATATATTAACTAACTGCCATAAAAAATTTTTTTTAAATCTTACAACTTTTTGGGAAATACAATAGAAAAGCTTGCAATTTTCACAGTGGAGTTACTTAAGGTCCGGAAATAAAATTTTCAGATCGTTTAAAAGTTATAATATTGAATAACTTACAGTAAACAACAGCGCTTTATGGTTGATAAAAAAATTATCTATCAAATTTGATAAAAACTATATAAAAATTTGATAGATATTAGTTGAGTAATACGTAAACTAATTGATATTAAGTGTATACATGATATGTAAACACTTAAAAAAAATTTATTTTGCTTATTATGTATTGCACGTTACGCATTCGCTGTTTTTTTTTACTATCGAGCAACTGCTATGTATTAAATAAAATTTATAGTTGTATCATGCTTTTAGTTGGATAAATAAAGTTATTACTTGCTTATATTATGCTTTAGAACTTTTGGACATTTGGACTGGTAACTTATTAATAATTAGTCTTATAACTCAATAATACATTATAAGTTGTTTATATAATGTTTTTATGTGGAACCACAACATTATTATTTGTTTTAAGATGTTTAAATTTCCAAAATATAATTTACTTAAATTAACATAAACTAAATGAAAGATTCTCACTTTATTTTTCAATTTAAATAATAAACTCATATTGTGATATCAACACGAACTCAAAAAAGCTTAGAAGACTTACAAAGGCTTTTGTAAAAAGAATATTTAGTCGAAAAGATTTAGTAGAAAACCCTATAATTTACACGTGAGCGATTCGCCAACTTACACACAGCTCAACCAATATGGTTACAAGTTTGAGAAAGATTTATTTTTACGGGCAGAAATTAACTTTTGATTTCAAAGTTGACGTGACCAAAGTCAGTTTTTTTTTAACCTTTGCCAAATGATAATTCATTGAAAAATAAAATTTCCAGAATATTTCAAGCAGTGTTCATATACCCTTACAAGTTGGTTAGAAAAGAATCGGAAATATTGTTTGATCTGGTTGCTTGTCAATGTGATATTCCAATGATTATTAATTGTAAAGATAGGTGAATTTTATTTAAAACAATTTTTTTGAATGTTAAGTGATAAGAATATTATGTGTCGTTAGAAATCCAGTACCCTTCCAAACCTCCTGGAAACCCCTGCCCTCCCCACCACCACCACCACCTTCTAAGGTTTGCAGAAACCTTTGCAACAAATTCTTTAAAAATGATTTCAATTTGATAATAAAACAATAAACATTTAGGTAAAGGTTGATGTCGAGAAAAGTGAGTGCACAATAAAACATAGTTTGTCTCTGTGAAAAGTAAAAAAGTAATTAATGGAATTTTGTTTATCAGTATCATTATGCATTTATAAATACACTTCATAAAAATGATAGATTAAGTAAAAGAAAAGAGTATTAATTGCTTATCTCTAATCATTTGACCGAGACTTTATATTTCATCGACTTGTCATTTAAAACTAAAACACTTTCAATTTTATAATACCTTACTTGTTTTAGGTCCCTGATATGGTAAGAGAATATTTAAAGGACAAATAATGCAAGATAGGACAAAAATGTAGTTGTAATTTAGGTAGTGTAGACACAGCTGGAAGTGAATAGTTTGAAGAGCAAATAGTTAATGAAAAACAGTACCATGATATGAAGTTGGTAACGCTGACGACTACGTTAATTAATGCGGTAGTAGGGTAGTGGTGGAGAGCTTGCTTCATTAGCGAGAAGTTCCAAGTTCAATCCCCACCACGTCCCATTTAGTACCGCGCTCAACTTGTTCCTCAACGCAGCGGCCTTGTTCTTCAAGATTCGTTTTTTTGGAGTTATAGAGTTGAGAGAGGGCTGTAACCACAACTACGCCTTCATGGCTTTGAGGAGGTGAATTGAAATCTAAAAAAAAAATTGACTGTGTAAAAACTGAATATAGGGTAATTTAATAAAAAAGAGTGGCCAATTCAATCTATACTATGCACCGTCGAGAAGTTATTTAAAAGTACTTGGTGTAGATATAAAAAATGACAAAATTCAACAACAGGAGATGAAAGAGTTCAAAATAATGTATTGGTAAATCTTTAGGGTAACTTTGACTGATGCTGTGACGAAAACTTTCTTCATGCTATGCTACTAGATGATGAAGTTATTTTGATTGAGCTCTTAATCAAATCCTACAAATTAGGTATCCAGGAAAATTGATTTATAATTCAAGCTTAAAATCAAAGCTATGGCAGTTAAGCCCATGCTTTTCAAAGCTCATGTTTGGACCGACTTAATTGAGGTTTCTTCTATAAAGATTTAGCCTTTCAGTTTTTGTTTCTTCAAATAAGTTACTACAAGCTATTCAGACTAATAAATTGCAGTATTTTTAATTTTTAGTATTTATATAATTAATAATTATAAATACTATATTTCTTTATTAATAACATGGATGCAATTAAAGACTCCGAAATCTCAATTAAGTTAGTACGAGAAATTTTTCAAGAGATGTTTAAGAAACAGCAAAAAGATATTTTTAAACTGATAAGCGGTAATTTAAAAATTACAAACGATAGAATTGACGTATTACAAAAAGATATTACTTTACTAAAAAACACTTGCGAATCTATAATAAAAGAAAATGAAAACAGGAAAGTGGAACTTATTTTGACAAAGAAGCAGTTGATGAATTATGAAAAAGTTCAAAAAGACATTGAAGAAAGTTTATCGTTTACACAAGATTGCCATGATAAAAAGGTTATCGACCTAGAGAAAAAGATTTCTTTGAATTCTAATTTAGGAAGTGAAGATAAAACTAAAATTCGACAGCTTGAAGATCGCCAAAGAAGAAACAATTTACGTTTAGAAGGAATTTTGGAAAACGATTTAGAAAGTTGGGATGATTCTGAAACAAAAATACAAAACTTACTAGAAAATAAACTTAATGTAACTGGAGTAAATATAGAAAGAGCCCATCGGACAGGTAAACCTGATTTAAATAAGCCAAGAACAATTTTGATAAAATTACTTGACTATAACGATAAAATAAAAATACTAAAAAATGCGAACAAACTTAAAGGCTCCGGAATATTTATTAACGAAGATTATTCAATTGAAACATCGTTGATACGGAAAAAGCTTTTTGAAGAGAGAAAGTTGCACAGGACAAACGGTAAATATTGTATTGTTGTATATGATAAATTAATTATAAAGGAATTTAGGAAAACGAGTGCCATCAATTAAATTCTTTAAATTTTTATACTTTTTGTTCTTAAAATTACTCATTTAAAATGGCTAAGGAATCTGATTTGTCAAACTTTGAATTTAAAACATTTAAAATTAAAAATTCAATCCTTTTAAATCGCAATTCTGATCCTGATAGTAATTTTTATAATGATGATGAACTAATTAAAAATATTAGCCCATTATATTATAACCCATAATCAAAAGACATTACCAAAGGAATGGATGATAACTCATTTTCAATTCTTCATATTAATATTAGGAGTTTAAAAAAAAAATTTGAATCATTAAAACAGTTCCTATATAAAATTAAAATTAATTTTCAAATTATTTGTCTTATTGAAACATGGTGTCAAGACAAAAATGTTGAGAACGATTCATATTTCCAAATACCCAATTACAATGTAGTCCACCAAATTAGAGACCTGGGCAAGGAAGGCGGAGGTTTATGTATGTTTATTAAGAATTCATTATTATTCAAATTTAATTCAAATTTAAGTTCAATCACAAATGATTATGAATCATTATGTGTGGAAATCATTAATAAAGCCTCAAAAAACATTGTCGTGCATGCATTATACAGACCACCATCAGGAAATATTAATGCGTTTAAAAGATCACATTAAAAATTTAATTGAAAATAAATTGAATTTCATTTCGTGGGTGACATTAACCTTAATATTTTGGATTATGACGTAAATAAACAAACGAATAAATTCATTAATGTCATTTTTTAAAGTGGATACATTCCAATAACAAATAAACCTACGCGTGTGACTAGCGGTAGTGCAACGTCAATAGACCAAATTATAACTAATGAATTTATCAATACAAAAATTAAAACTGGAGTATTTAAAACGGACATTTCGGATCACTTTCCGATTTTTATAATATCAAATAAATGCATTCAGCCTGATGCTTATAAAAAAAAAGTTACAACACGAATTATAAATGATACATCCATAAAATATTTTCATTATCTTATATCGTGTGTAAATTGGAACGAGACGCTAAAAAATCAAAATGCCAATGAAGCCTACGATATCTTCTTAATTGAATTTCTTACTCATTATAATGAAGCATTCCCTAAAATTACTAAATTAGTCAAATCGAAAACGCTTTTAAACCCATGGATAACGAAGGGAATCCTTAAATCTTCCAAAATTAAACAACGATTATATTGTAAGTTTCTTAAGAAAAGAACTTTGGTAAATGAAACTACTAATAAAATTTATAAACGTTTATTTGAATCTGTTCTAAAACGCTCAAAAAAAAACTATTATTCTGAAAAATTAAAGAAAAACAACAGTACACAAAAAACATGGAACATTATTAAAGAGGTGATTGGCAAGAAAAATCTGGACCGAAATGCACTTCGAACTAATCTTAAAATTAATAATAACTTAATTGTAAATAAATCATTAGTTGCAGAAACACTTAATAACTTTTTTGTTAATGTAGGTTCGAATTTAGCCTCTAAAATAGGACCATCTCAGACAAATTTTCGTTCATACCTAACACCAAATAAATTTGTCATGTCTAACCATGAACTTACAGAAGATGAATTATTAAACTCAGTTTCTTTACTAAAACCTAATAAAAGTTCGGGTGCTGATGATGTCAGTAGTAATGTCATTATTAAATCAACAAGTTTTATAAAAATACCACTTTTGCATATTTTTAATTTATCTTTAAAACATGGAGTTTTTCCTGAAAACTTAAAATGTGCAAAGGTTACACCAATCTATAAAACAGGTGATCCTTCTGATGTCTCAAACTACAGACCAATCTCAATTCTTACCTGCTTTTCCAAGATTTTAGAACGTGTTATGTATAACAGACTGTTTTCTTTTTTAACTAATAATAAAATTCTTTACGATAAACAATTTGGGTTTAAATCTGGCCATTCAACCGATCATGCAATCATTCATCTAGTACACGAAATATTTAAAGCTTTTGATGAAAACAAATTTACTTTAGGCGTCTTTATTGATCTAAGTAAGGCTTTTGATACGGTGGATCATAATAATCTCCTGCACAAACTTAAAAATTATGGTATCATAAGTTATAACTTAGCATGGTTTAAAAGTTATCTAGAAAACAGGAAACAGTACACCTCGTTTAATGATAGTAAAACGGATTTAGCGACAATTTCCTGCGGCGTCCCACAAGGATCAATTTTAGGGCCCCTTTCATTCCTCATTTATATAAATGACTTAAATAAATTTTCAAGTATCTTAAATTCAATCCTATTTCGCAGACTTATTTTATTCTGATAAGGATATTAATTCTTTATTTGAAACAGTAAACAAAGAGCTTGCAAAACTAAGTGAATGGTTTATAGCAAATAAATTATCCATAAACATAAAAAAAAAAATATCTACTTTCTTCCATCGTCTTCATGAAAAGAGACTCATCCCATTAAATCTTCCAATTTTAGTTGTAAATAACTCTTGTATAATAAGAGAGCGTTCATTGTTATTTCTTGGTGTTGTTATTGATGAAAATGTGAGTTGGAAGGAGCACATAAATATAATTCAAAATAAAATTTCGAAAAATATTGGTCTACTTTACAAAGCTAAGCAGTTATTAAATCAAACCTGTTTAAAATACATTTATTTTTTATATATTCATAGCTACCTAAGTTATGCAAACGTTGCCTGGTGTAGCACTAACGTAACTAAAATAAATAAACTATTAATTAAACAAAAGCATGCTTTAAGAATTATTGGAAATGTAGATCGTTTCTCACACACTAAACCTCTATTCATTAAATTTAATATTCTCAACGTATTTCAACTAAATCTTTATCAAATTCTTATTTTTATGTTCAAAGTTAATAAAAAATAGCACCTATTTTATTTAACTCTTTTTTGGAAAAATTATATCATCTATACCCAACACGATTTTCAGAAAACAATTATGTTCAACCTAAAACCTATTACTCTGTTACTAAGTTCTCAATTGCTAACAGAGGTCCTAAACTTTGGAACACGCTATTAAATAATGAGTTCAAAACTATTTCTTCTATTAAACAATTTAAAAACAAACTTAAGCAAAAGCTTTTAATAAATGACAACGAATTAAAAATTTTCTGAAGCCTTTGATTAGGAGTAATCACGTTTGTCTATTTCTTTATAAATATGGTTTAAATATATATTCTATATACATTTCAATTTGTACATTATGACGTTGTTTTTTATCTGATATAATAAACTTTACATATATAAAAGACACATTAAGCTACTAAAAATGTTTTTAAAAATGTTTTTTTTTTGTTTGGTTGTTTGTTGTTCGTGTATTATCTGTTATTTTATGATTTAAATTCAAATGGTTTATAAATCTAAAACCAGTTAGGAAAAAAATAATTTAATTAAAATAATTAATTAAAAAATCTTCGTATACTTTTGGATATATTACACTGTAATATAGCGTAAAATGTTTTTTAGTTTTTATTTATCGATATTTTATTTTAACGCAACGTTTTGTTTAAGTTTATTTAACGAGTTACTTTGTTTTGTATTGTTATTATTGACATTTTTATCTAAAGGAACTTGGTGATAAGACAGAACTTGTCTTCTTCTTGCCCCAGCTATGTATTTATATATTTGTATTGCATAAACTTGTAAACTTTTCTTATCGGCGAAATACATAATAATAATAATAATAATAATAATAATAATAATAATATTAAAAATAATAATAATAATAATAGACTTGTAATAAACTCTCTCTCTCTCTTACTGTTTCTTAATTATTTCTCTTAATTGTTTCTTTAAATGAATTACTACAAGCTATTCAAACTGGTAATAAACTCTTTCTCTTACTGATCTGCCAAACAATTCCCAATTAGTAGGAAGAGCAGTAATATTCATATCTAAAGCTTCTAAATTTTTTCACAAACGGGTGAAAAGATTTTTTTTGGCTAAAAACCAAAATAGAACCAAAACAAGAGAAATGCAAAAAAGTGAGATATATATATATATATATATTGATATATATTTCACTTTTTTGCATTTCTCTTGTTTTTGACGGTTTTGTATGAAAAATAAGTTTTCAAGCCAAAACCGTTAAAGTTGCTGCGTAAAATATATATGTACCTGCGTATGTCAAAACACACCAACCAGAGCCAGCGAGAACAGTTGCAAAATATGTGTTTAATTTTTTTAGCAACTAAAAAGTCAGGGTCAAACATTTGATAAAATTGCTATTAATCTCAAAATACCTTGCTTTCATACAACCAATTATATGTAACATGTTCAAGAAACAAGAAATTCGATAATTTGTTTTTAAAATGTGATAAACATGCGAAACAATGCACGACATTGAACAAAAATTTTTCAAATGTTGTATTTGTAAATGTTCTTCAGATATAGTTTTTGACAAGCATTTTTATGCGTCATATGATGTGGTATGTTTGTTTTTATTATGTGTTATTATATGACGATATGAGTTCATATTTTGTTAGTGTTTCTATGTGTGTGCTATTAGTAGTTAAAATATGTACAATAAACTCTGGAAAAGTTAACAACACGTAATAACTAAAACTAATTTTAAAATTTATTTGAGTCTTTATTTATGGAATATACTCCTAATAACTATAACATTCTCTAACAAGCTAATTTCTTTGTCCCTTTGAGGTTTGATGGTTTACTTTTACATCGGTGTCTTTAGTTAAAATGATTACCGGGTAGTGTTATAACTGAAACTGAATTTATATATTATTCAGTAAAAGCTAATGATTCAGTTTTCGAATATATATATATATATATGTATTAAAAAATGAGTTTAGAAATTGTCGGGTGGGGAACAGACTTACCACGACCCATACCGTACGGGTCATGACAGCTAGTGTATAGTGTTATTAGTATTCCTTACATTGAGTAACTATCAGAACTATTCTCATTAAAAAAAACCAAAACACGTTTTCTAACTTATTATACATTTGAATTTGAAGGAATACACAAAGCTATTACAAATTGATTTAAATAGGAAAAAGTAACAACATCTGTAAAAGTTTGTTTAAAGATTATTTAAAGCTGTTTTTCTGAAATCGGTAAAACACTTTCTGTGGTTTTCAATTATTTGTAACACACTTTGCTTGCTTTTTTCATCTTTTGTGAGGGACAATGAAAAGTCTTTTTACACCATTTTACACCTCTCTCAGCAACATCATTAACAACTAACATTTTTAAAAAATTAATTGAAAAAAGTCTTTGTTGTCCTCCCATGTTTGCAGAGAAGTGTTCAGCGACTTTAAGTTCACACCAAAGGTTTCAAACAGAAACTAAGGACTTTGTCCAACCAATAATGGAGCTTTTGTATTTTTCGTCATTACAGGAAAGATACCTTTTTTCAGCTCACCACATTGGTAAAATTGGAGTTTCTTACCAATATCCTTTTTTTTCATTGTCAGACAAAGTTTTTGTAAACAATGAAAAAACTGCACTCTCCTCGGTTAAATACCAAATATGATATTTAAATATTCTTGAGGTGTTTTCTTATATTTCATTAATGATGATTTTAAAGTCCTGCAACTGATTAAAAAATTTCAATTCATTAAAAGGAGCGTCAACTCCAAGGGGGCATGTTAATCAGGGCTTGACATACACAAGAGCATTAAAAGACATGTATCTTGTAGTTTTTGCAGAATTTAACTCATTATAGACCATAGTATCTCTAAGGAGGTACTATGGGATATAATGAGGTACCTCCTTAGAGATACTATGGGCTATAATGAGTTAAATTCTGCAAAGCTACAAGATACATGTCTTTTAATGCTCTTGGACTTCAAAATCATCATTAATGAAATATAATAAAGCACCTCAAGAATATTTAAAAATCATATTTGGTACATTTTAGCAGCGTATCTCACCAACGACATCCATTTTGCATGATGAGAGGCACCAGGCTTGCGCTAATGTACACTTCTATCTGGAATTTCTCTGTGTAAAATTAACATAAGTTCTTTGCATTCTTCGTAATCATCCCTTAGTACGAAATACTTATTCTTGAGCTGCTCATTAAAAATAAAAATAGAAACTTTAATGTCTAAACATTTGAAGTCATCCTTTTCCAAGATAGAGTACCATTTTTCCTGGAACTCCTTAAAGTATTCATCATTTGGGCTGTGTTTACATCCAAATAGCGCTTGTCAGGCTGCGCTCTGCAGTCTTTCTAGTACGTTAAGTCTGCATGCAAAATAAAACAACTTTTTTTTCTTAAAGAAATTCAATTTTTACGCATGCACCATTCTACCACCCTGAGTTTAAAGCAGTTGTGTCAAAAGGTAATCCATTACCTGCTAAATTCCATTGCTGTACAAAAGAAAATGTAGCTTGGCTCTACTAGAAGTGTTTCTCGCTAATTCTGGAACGTCTAACAAATTACCTTGTTCGTAGCCTGGAATTCCTGAAATTAATATTGCTGTATGTAAAACCGTTTTTTGTGGCAACCCTCCACGAACACAAAATTTAGGAGCACTAAAACGATGATTTTATTTCATCTTCCATTATGACCCTACTTTCTTGACGATATCAATGACACGAAG
This sequence comes from Hydra vulgaris, assembly GCF_038396675.1. Taxonomy (NCBI): domain Eukaryota; kingdom Metazoa; phylum Cnidaria; class Hydrozoa; order Anthoathecata; family Hydridae; genus Hydra; species Hydra vulgaris. The sequence continues at coordinate 36,368,775 of NC_088929.1, forward strand.
TTTTTGAAATGACCACAGTGTCTAAATCAACTCGACTACTTTTTAGTGTTGCAGGTTTGATCCCTGTTGCTTGATTAAGGATTAGGATCAAGCGGTTAGCCATTTGACAATCCTCTTTAGCTTTTAAAGGATTGGTAAGTAATCTTACATACAGTTCTTTCTTAGGTTTATTTGGGAAAAAAACTCTTCGTCTGTAGAATATATATCATCATCTTCTCCGGAATGTTGTAAAATTACTTGCATCGAAAGCTCTAACTTTTTTTTCAGCGTAATTTTCACGTGATTGTTTCTTTTTTTTATAACTAATTTTCTTGTTATAGTCTTTGACAACAGTGCCTATATTGACTTTTTTACCATCTTTAAAGCATCTAAAAACTTTAAGTCTTCTTTTTATTTAATGTTACTTATTTGTCACGCTTTACAATATCAGCTCTTTCTTGATGTGCAGTGAAAAAAACTCTTCTAGTCGATCTAAAAATATCTATTTTTCATCATTTCTACCTTTATGCTTTGTTAAGGTTCTGCATGATTCATACAAATTAATAAGTTTCTGTTTCACTTTGTTTTTCCTTTGTGTTTTAACTCCTGCTTTCTCCCATATAGCCCACAGCTTATAAGTTATCTTACTACATAAAACTGTATTACTAATAGAGTACTTATAATGTTTCATAAGCTTATCTTTCAAAAAGAAAAAGTATCGCAACACTTCACGCTTAGTTGGTATTCGGTTTGAAGGTCGTTGTTAAGAAGGGTTCCCCAACGATCACATTTGGCATTTTTAATGTAAACTTGATTGACTCATATTGACTAAAACTAACTTTATAACTTTCACAAAACGCACTGCAATATCTCATAGCAGCATAAACATAACCACAATTTTCAACTATAAAAAAACAAAAGATACTATATTGTAAAAACGACAACTATATTCAATTTTAAAAACTCTGTTTCGTACGTACTATTTTACAACATAAAAACAACTTTTTGTAATTAACAAAACTCTTTAGGGATAATTATGTACATATACAAGACAATTAGCAAATGGAGTTTCGTATGTATTTTTGATAATTATGTACATGTACATAATTATTCCAATATAGTTTTGAATTAATTTTTGATAATTATGTACACGTTTATAACAATCCCAAAGGAAATTTGTATATTTATTTTATGTCAATAACTATTTTTGCAATAAATAGTTTTGACATATATACACTAACAGTATATGAACACTGTTGAATCATACTAACTTATTCAAATAAGCAATAAACACATATAAGCATCAAAACAAAAAACGGGTAAATACTAAAAATTTGATGTGCTTTTAATGTATTGTATTAATGTATTTAAAAATGCCAAAAAAAAAGAAAAAATCAGTAATGTTAATGATGCTTTATTTCTCATATTAAACTTGTTATCATGGTCTCGGATATTTTTTCGAAGCATATGCGTAAAATAAAAGTTTTAACTGAGTTTACTCCTTTATTTACTTACAAAAAGTTATAGAATAAAAATAATTTAAAATCTTTGAAAAAAAATTTAAATATATTTTGGGGGACTTGGGTTAAGGGTTAGGGCTAAAATTTTGGGCTCAAATTTGAAATTCAAGATTTTTACGCTACCTATTGGCAAAAAACAGCCAGGAAGATCGACTAATTTGACCTTTTGTTTTTTCGGAATACCCTGAAGACCAATGTCGGCATTTTTAACTAGTTGTGTTGATCTTCTCCAAAGACTATATAAATTCTATTTATTATCATTAAATAATTATCATAGTTTTAAAATGGAAACAACAAAAGATCTTTTGATTGAAACAATATCTGCTAGAATAAATAATATTGATGCAAAGGAGGTTAAAGGCATGTTTAGTGCAGCTTAAAAAAACGTTCTCCCAATGCTACTTTGTGCTATTTGTCATCACGAAAACGAGCACAAAAAAGCAACGTTTTTGCTTTTATTAGCTTCTGCAATGAAACTGAACAGGAGCAAACAATAAACTTTGCAATTTCATGTGGAAGAAAAAAGGCAGCAAAATTGTAGACAGCACTTAAAATTGCAAAAAAAAATGATAAAAAGAGTATACAATAACATAGGCGAATTAAAAACTTTAAATAGAAAAATACTAGAGAAAAAGTGAAACATCTAACAAGACAAAGTCTAAGCGTAGAACTTCCTGAGCTTGATCTATTGACCAAACACGATATTCTAGATATTTTAGAAGGTAAAGTAACTGGTCGAAAGAACTTTTACACTTGGAGTGATGATAATACTCGTCGGCAACTATTTACAATAGAAAAAATGAAAAGAAAAATCAGCCCTTTATATGTCATTGCTTACTGGAGTAGTAAAGTTAATTATAGTCTAGCAGAAGATTTTGACGTTTCAAAATTTGTTTAAGATGTAGATATCCTTAGCAAAGATTTGGTATTTGCTAATTAACTGAGTGCTAAGTAAGATAAATTTTTAAATCACCTTTTTTTTCTTTTGTCGTTTAATACTTATACTTTTGTTGACTGTTTCTCTCAGTAAGATCTAAGAAAGATTAGAGACACTAGACACTGAAATAATGATAATATCTTATCTTTTCTTAGAAAAAAATTAGAGATAATTAGAGAAACTAGTTGTCTGATATAAGTAAAATTATATCTTATCTTCTAGAAAAATTACAAGGGATGTAGCTAAATGATGGTTCACATAGTATTTAATTAAAGATAGAGATGCGTTACATCTCTATCTAAATCGCTATTTATGGTGAAAATAACGGGTTTATTTGGGGGAGAGGGGATGGTAGAGAGTTATGTACAAAGACATTCGCAAGTAGTTAAAGGCTATTTTTGTTTTAAAGGTTGTTTTATTTTCTAGTCATATAAAATCAAACTTTACTAGCTATTTAATTTGTGAATTGTTAAGAGTATGTTATTTAATGAATTAAATTTTTTATTATGTGACAAAAGTGGTTGGGTAATTTGTGTTTATATAAGTTTTATTTCTATGCTGAAACGAGCATGTTTTGAAAATACAATATTTATTTGGCATAATAGTATGTACGTTCAAAATCAGTTATTGTTAATGCGAAATGCTATATTTTTCCGAACATGATAGCGATCAACAATTGAAACAAAAATACAAACTTTATTATATTATTTTAGACATAAAAATCGTTATTGATATAAGCCTTAATGTTTAAGCATCTTCAGATATCCCGAAAGGTATTGTATTTTGTATTTTTTACATTTTTGCTACTATTCAAACAGTGTTATTAACATTCACAAACTAAATAATGTCATTAATTTTTACAAAATTAGTCTTAATTTTCTACAAAATGTTTTACCTCAACTTTATTCTAAATTTACTACTCTTAAACAGCTAACGACATTGAGAACTATATATAAATATACATTTATATAAATATCTATATATATATATATATATATATATATATATATATATATATATATATATATATATATATATATATATATATATATATATATATATATATATATATATATATATATATATATATATATATATATATATATATATATATATATATATATATATATATATATATATATATGGCAACCTGATAAAGTTTAACTGTGAAAAACTGGTCATAAAATAATAAATTCTGATAAATATATATTTCGTTTTTAATTATTATTAAGTTTACCCAATAAATTCTTTTGAAATAGCCTATAAGAAAGTTAATTTTTAAACAGTTGGTTAAGATTAACGATAAACTTAAGTTTTAGAAAGTGGAATGACAGTAAATTTAATTTTCAAGTTATTACAGTGATAGTGTTTATACATTTGCAATTTTAGTTTTATAAGGTAAAGACTGAAGATTTATTTCCTCATAATCAAAAAAAATTGATTTAAGTAAAGATCTAAAGCAGATAAAAATTTTTTCTTGAAAAAGCCATGATCACACAATTTAATGTAAAATCAGAACAAAAAATCAGAAAAGGCAATTACTTTTTAAATTTAAAATTTAGAAATTTAAAAGCAAATATAGTGCAAATTTTTTCACTCTTCAAAATGAAACATTTAATTTGAATTTTTGATTGTTTTAAATTAATTTCTAACAAACCTACTATATATATATATATATATATTATATATATATATATATATATATATATATATATATATATATATATATATATATATATATATATATACATATATATATATATATATATATATAAATATATGTATATATATATATATATATATAAATGTATGTACATATATATATATATATATATATATTTGTGTATATATATATACATATTTATATATATATATGTATATATATATATATAAATGTATGAATATATATATATATATATATATATTTGTGTATATATATATACATATATATATATATATGCATGTATATATATATATGTGTATATATATACATAGATATATGTATATATATGTATATTTATACAGTATTGAACAAAACATTTGCAACAAACATCGAACAATGCTAAAAAGGGTTCCTAATTTTTCAGGTCTTAAAAACGAAACTAACTATACTACCACAGCAAACAGTTCAGGAGTCATAGCATGCCATGACATGAGCAATCAGCCGACAGGTGACAGCACACAGGCTGAATTTCGTTGACAAGTGCCATTTTGCAGCTGGACAAAACAAGTGCAACTTTTTTGGTTTGTTTTATTTTCTTAAGTCTGGTCCGTGTCAACGTCACGGAAGTTGTTTAATAATTAAAGGAAGTATCCAGAAGTTTCCAGAAGCATGCAGAAGCTTCCTGAAGTTTCCAGAAGAAGCATTTGGAAGCATCCAGTAGCATCCAGAAATATCCAGAAACTTTCAGAAGCATCCAGACGCATCCCGAAGCATCGAAAAGAAGCATCTAGAATCTTCCAGAACAGGTTCACACAGGTTCATTTTACTATATAAGAGACATGATAATCGACATGTAATTCAGTCAGTATATGGAAGTCAATCAGTCAGTATTATCAAGACAGTTTATCGAAGTGAGTTTTGTTAAAGTGTTTTATCGAAGAACATCAATACTTTATATTTAAAACGTACTTTTGCATATATTATTAAAAAACTTAAGTTTTTAAACTAAATTTTAGAAAAATAAAACTTTATTATATTTCATGTTAACTTTACGTTCCATGAAACTAGCAAAAGATCTTTTGTTATTTTTTTGAAGTATATATATTTTATAAAGTATTAAATCTAACCATCAACAATTTGAACATGTAAGTTCCATTTTCACGCTAAATTAATTCCAAATGTGCAAATAAATTCATGGCTTAAATTACCATATAACAATTCAACTTTTTTTATCATGCGACAAAGACCGTAACTTACGAACGCATAAAAATGAATTAAATAAATTAATTTTAGTACTAAAGGTATATCTTAAATAAACTTTATTGTGTCCTACATCAATTTTCATTTGCTAATAGCTAACAAAAATGAGAATAAAATTCAACTACTTTTATATATAAATATATATATACATTTATATATGCTCATAAATACTATATATATATATATATATATATATATATATATATATATATATATATATATATATATACATATAAGTGTATATAAATATATATATGTGTGTGTGTTTGTGAGAATATGTAGGTGTGTTTATGTCTGTATGAATATGTGTGAATATGTATGAATAGGTGTGTTTATGTCTGTATATATATGCATATTTATATATTTGATTACATTATTTTTATAAATATATTTCAGACAACAGGCTGACAGGTTCATTAAAGAATATTATTTTTTAATTTGTGTAAGTAAATACAAGAAATTATTTACTAAGGTAAAAGCTAACAATTGATAACATAAAGCAATATGTATGTATATTAGAATAGGCCACAGTATCACATAAATTTTTCAAAGAATCAATTTTACTTAAGTCTGCATCAAATATTGTTATAAGAAACTTTTTTTGTTTACAAAGTGTTTATGCAGTATATCTGAAAGTTCTGCCCAATTTCATTTCAAGTCTAAATTAATTGAATAATGACATAAACACAAAACTTCCATTTCCAATTTACATCTGTTCCGTTTTTTAGTTTGTTTGGTTAAATACTTACGAATAATGGTGCATTTCAATTGTTTTTTATATATGTAAACCAAATTCACACATGTATTTTTAATTTTATCACTCTTAAAGATATATATGCAAACCAAATTCACGCATGCTTTTTTAATTTTATTACCCTTAAAGATTGCTTGGCAATGCAATGACTTTATATTCACAAAAAACAAGCTTATAATACGGAATAATACTTTATACTAAACAATAAGCTTATAATAGCTTGTATTTCAATAAAACTAGATATAACCGCTATTTTAAGTAACATTATTGTATAATATTGATTTTTTTTTGTAAGAAAGTTTTTTAAATAGTCGTTAGTGAATAAATTTATACTAAAATACAAATAGAAGTATCGTTATAAAAAATGAATTAACTCTACAGCTAAATTTAGTTTTCCTTTCATTTTAAAATAAAAAATCAATCATCATGATTTAAATGTCAATATTTTTCTATTAGCCATAAAAGTCCTAATTCATTTTAAAAATAGCAAATATAAATCGACAAAAAAATGTTGTGGTGGTGTCATTAAAATCGAATTACACAAAAGCATTGAAATCATTAGATGAATCTTGGTTTGTTGGATACCCGTTTGAAGATATTAATACGACTTCTTTGCCTAATAATCACGATGTCGTCTATCATTTGTTTAGGTTTATATATTTTTAAATTTTTTCAAATTTTAATTGGTGAGTTTCACACTTTCATACATGAAAATAATGTGCTTAAGTTGACATTCTGCTATTGTTTGTTAAGGTATAACTTAAAAATGATGGACAATTCATTTCAAGTTATTTTCAAATATTAAAAGCGATATACCCAAAAGCTACTAAATTAACAATAAAAGCTGTCAAAGTGTTTTGGGATAAAGCTTAGAAAGTATTAAATGAAGAAAACTTGCAATGTCTAAATGTAAAAAACTTTCACAGAAGGATTTACTTGTTCAAAATTTCAAAAAAATAAAGGATGATATTTTTGATATCGGTTTTGCAAACTGGAAAGATAATCTTCAAAAAATCAGACTATGTAAAGATGCAGAAGAAGACATAGCCTGGTTTGCAGCTCTCAAGTGAGTTAAAACGGGAGGAATAGGTGGGAGAGATAATTTATCAAAATTGAACTTAAATAGAAATAAAGAAAAAAAAAATCGACAACTGAAAAAGCAGAGACAAAATATTAACAATGAAACTGATTTTAACATTGATAATAGTAGTGACTCAACTGAAGAATGGTTTGTTGCTGGGTCTGGGGGGTCTGAGCACTCTGATTTTCAGAGCTTTTCTTAAATTAATCATTAAGTAAATAACTTTAAATCATCTTTAGAAATCACGGAAGATGTTGTGTCACAAAAAATAAATTTAACTTTACCAAGAAACTATATTTGTCATTTAATGATAACAGCAATACCTAACAGATCTAAGTAATACGTATTTTAATTTATTTTTATATTATGTTTTCAATATTTATTTTTGTTACTTTTTTTTATTTACAATATATTACATTTTATTTTTATTTTCATTTATTTACAAAAACGATTAATTACCGTAACATAACCATATTTGATAGAAGATGTATGCACTTCTTGCTCTCTATAAAAGTTGTTTACGGGAACATTTTTTTTTATTAAAAAATGTCCCCCGTAAGCAACTTTTGTTCCCGTAAGTATTTGTTTTTTGAAAAATCTGTCCCCGTAAGTGATACATATATATATATATATATATATATATATATATATATATATATATATATATATATATATATATATATATATATATATATATATATATATATATATATATATATATATTTATTTATTTATATACATATATATACATTATATACATATACATACATATATATATATATTTATATTATATATATACATATATATATACCCTATAACATTTTAAAGTTACGTTACGTCTCAATCGGTACAATTGGTAACAATGTCACATTCTCTAACTTTAAATTAAATATTAGGTAAATAAACTTGATAATGCAGTAAATGTTTGTTTTATATTGCCGCATTACTAAATATTATCTATTATTTTATTTTTATTGTAAAATAGCTTCGTCTCAATTGGTTACTTTGTTACGAATTTAAAAAAATTCTTAATTCGCAACGTTATGTCTTAATTGCTTTTTTTTAGCTTTATAAAGTGTAACCAAATGAGACGTAACGTAACGTTACGAACTATAGATTTGAGACTTCATTACGTGTCAAAGATGGATTTTTAACTTTATGTTACCTCTCAATTGGTTACACTCTAACAAGTAAAAAAAGAGATGTAAACTAACGTAAAAGCAATTGAATTTGTGACGCGTTAAAATCGAGTATTAATTTGTTAATTAATACGTAACAATACGTGAAGATAGGTGATAGTGAAAATCTTATAAATAAGGAATTAGATTGCGTGTGGGTTAGCTTTTTTATAAAATACTTTTTCTAATACAATGGTCTGGACAAATGCATTCAATGCATTTGCAACATTGTTAAATACTGTAACTCATTAATGAGTTATGGTTTTCATCAATGCGTTTGTCGATACATTAGTAACTAAAAAAAAAAAACACTTAACAATTACAATTATAACAGTGCACTTTCAATAAGTGTAACCTAAGACACTACATAACGTCAAAAAAATCAATACTCAGATTATATAAAATTACATTGGTCAAAAGCTATTAAATTTATAAGTTTAAAAAATAATCTTTACTTAATGAAACCCACCAGCAAAGTAATCTAATTATATTATAAGATATATATTTTTTTTAATTATAAGAGATCGCATGTAAATCCTATAAATTACAATATAGCTAAATTAGATTGCTAGTGGGTTCAACTTAAAAAGAAACTTCTTTTAAATGTTATAAACGACGTAAATTGTTAATATATTAATAGACGGCATATGAAAACATTTTTAATACTCAAATTTTCATTAAGGGATCGTCCATAAAGTACGTACGCTTGGATGCGGTAGAAGGAGTCTGCAAATGGCGTAAACACAAAAAAGGCGGGGCAGGGTCAATTATAAAAGAAGATACTAAATTAAGAAAAACATCATAAAATGTTAGGTAGGTACGTTAAAAGCGAAGGTTCTTTTTTTGAGGTGGAGGGTACTAAAACAAAGCATATAGCAAAATGCGGGAGAGGGGAAAGACGGGTTGAAATTAAATCGTACGTACTTTAGAACGACTCCCAATTAGTAAACATACATTTAAACGTATACAATTAGCAATTATAATTAAATTTTGCTTGAACTTTTCGACTTTAAAACTGGACACATTAGGGGTGTTCAAAAAAATTTTATTTTACTACGAAAATACACAAGAAACCAAATCTGGAGCAAATATAAAAAAAATACAATTACAAATATAAAATAATAGTAAATATAAAAATTATAATACAAATAAAAATTTTAAAAAAACACAATTTCAAAAAAAATTCTAAAATTATTGACTTTTACCTTTAGTGCTCAAGCAGCAAAAATACCCCGGAAAATGCGCTAGACTATTTCCAGATTATTTGGATTTGAGCGCAAGGTAAATCTCAAAATTTTCTGAAAAAAAAAAATTGCAAATGTAATATGACCCAAAATTTTTTTCAGATTCTTATGTATCCCGGTTTTTTCATAATCGTTGTTTAAATTTAAAAAAAGATTTGGGGAAAATGTAATTATGGGCAAATACGCAATACAGTTTGTTTGGTTTTAGAATAAATTTTGCAATATTTTTTTTATTTTAAACAACAATTATGAAAAAACCAAATACACAAGTCTAAAAAAATTGGATTAGTATGATTCACATTAAAAAATTTTTTTACAAAATATTGAGATTTACCTTGCGCTCAAGGGTAAATAATTTGGGGACAATTTGGGGCATTTTTTGAGGAGTTTATCCGCTTGAGTGCACGGTAAATGGTAACAATATTTTTAGAATTTTTTTGTTGCAATCGTATTTTTGTTATTTTTGCTCCAAATTTGGCTTCTTGTGTATTCCAGTGAATAAAACTTTTTTAACACCCCTATTTGATATCTGCGCAAACATCTTGTAATAATTTTAAACTAACTCTTACTCTTATATAATTTTTGAACATTTTCCCTGAGGCTTTCACGGATGCATGCATTCCCGTAGAGTAACTGGTTTTCGAGGCCAGTTCGAGTCAATCTTTAAAGAGTTAAATTGTTGTTTTTTTTTTGATTTGATATATGTATATATATATATATATATATATATATATATATATATATATATATATATATATATATATATATATATATATATATAATATATATATATATATATATATATATATATATATATATATATATATATATATATATATATATATATATATATATATATATATAAGTATATTTATGTATATATATAATATATATATATATATATATATAAGTATATATATATATATATATATATATATATATAAATATATATATATATATATATATATATATATATATATATATATATATGTATATATATTGTAGCTACAATTTAAAATGGATCCTTCCAAAAAAATAAAGCGTCGAAAATTATTAAAAAAGTGCAACAGAAAATATTTTAACAATACCTTAGCGCAGCCAATGACTTGTTTAATGAGTGAAATTATTTCTTGTAGCGACAGTTCGTTGGAGGAAAACCAAATCAAAGCAACACCTTTTGACTATTTAAAAAAAAAGGTATTACTAATTATAATTCAGAAGGTAACATATCAGATAAAAGTATCGATCAGCGGACCGACTTATATTATCAGTATCTGATAACGATGTACAGTATCGGACAAAACGAGTGCAACCAAATAATGCTAATATAGTTTCTTTATATAAAAGTGCTGCAATTTTTAAACTTAGATAAATAATTATTTAACTGTTTAGAGACAAAGCTCTACAAGTTTTATTCATCACAAAGTTCATTATTTGTACACGAAAATTAATAAATTAATCAAAAGTATTAAAAAAAGTTGATTTCTTTCTGGACAAAACAAGTGCAACTCGACAAAATATTGACCAAACTGCATTTCGCTATCAATATTTCGTAGCGAATCCTTTGTTGTCGATCACAGCCTTGCATCTTCGAGGCATAGATTCGATCAGATGATCAATGAAACTTTGTGGAATCGCTGACCAGGCCTTTTGGATTTGTTCAAACAGTTGATCCTTATTACGAACACCTTCACGATTAATTCTGCAGTTGACGATCTGCCACAGGTTCTCGATCGGGTTGAGATCCAGAGATTGAGGCGGCCAATCCATCACCGATAGGTGGTTGTCTTGAAACCACTGCTTGAATAATTTTGCAATGTGTTTCGGATCGTTGTCTTGCTGAAAAGCCCATTTTATTAGTTAAATCAGCGGTTTCTTTCAGGGCGTCGAGAAAACAATCTGGCTTTAACAGCACGTCGTCTGATTGTTCGGTCCGATACAGGCAGCTCTAATTGCTTTTGTATCTCGACTGATGATATCCAGGGATCCTGGAAACTTCTGGATACTTCCTTTAATTATTAAAAAAACTTCCGTGACGTTGACACGGACCAGACTTATGAAAATGAAACAAACCAAAAAAGTTGCACTTGTTTTGTCCGCTGCAAATGGCACATGTCAGCGAAATTCTGCCTGTGTGCTGTCACCTGTCAGCTGATTGCTCATGTCATGGCATGCTATGACTCCAGACTCCTGAACCCTGAACTGTTTGCTGTAGTAGTACAGTTCATTTTTAAGACATGTAAAATTAGGAACACTTTTTAGCATTGTTTGATGTTGGTTGCAAATGTTTTGCCAATACTGTATCTACTGATGGTGAAAATGACATGCTGCTGTGAGCAAATTTTTAAGAGATTTTGGAATCAAAACTGATCAAAGCTACAGTATTGGCAAAACATTTGCAACCAACATCAAACAACGCTAAAAAATGTTCCTAATTTTACATGTCTTTAAAACGAACTATACTACCAAAGCAAACAGTTCAGGAGTATGGAGTCATAGCATGCCATGACATGAGCAATCAGCTGACAGGTGACAGCAGACAGGCAGAATTCCGTTGACAAGTGCCATTTGCAGCGAACAAAACATGTGCAACTTTTTTGGTTTGTTTCATTTTCTTAAGTCTGGTGCGCAACAACGTCACGGAAGTTTTTTAATAATTAAAGGAAGTATCCAGAAGCGTGCAGAAGCTCCCAAAAGAAGCATCTGGAAGCATCCAGTTGCATCCAGAAATATCCAGAAACATTCAAAAGCATCCAGAAGCATCGAAAAGAAGCAACTAGAATCTTCCAGAACAGGTTTATTTAACTATATAAGAGACATGTAAATCGACATGTAAGTCAGTCAGTATTAGGAAGTCAATCAGTCAGTATTATCAAGACAGTTTATCGAAGTGAGTTTTATCAAAGTGTTTTATCGAAGAACATTAATACAAGAAGTGAAATACAACAAGTGTTTCATTTCATCAATACAGTCCACATCCAACCAAGACGTTGTGTTCCACAGAGCATTATTGTATCATCACAAGGTAAATGTAACACGGTAAGCCTTGAGAAGCGTGATTATTTATTTTTATTATTTTTATGACTTCAAGTGCAAAAATGGCTTCCGACAGTCTTGGATTAGAACTAAAAAAGAAAATTATTGGCGATTCCGTAAGTGGAATGACACAAAAAAGTATTTGTGATAAATATCGCGTGAAAAAATGGACCGTATCAAGACTATGTTCCGTATCAAGAATATCGTTCTACGGGGAAGTTGGCAGCAGATAACAAAGGTGGAAGACCGCGTTCCACCACTTCTAGACAGGATTCTATGATCCTTAGATCTGTCAAGAAGGATCCCTGGAAATCATCAGTCGAGATACAACAAAAGCAATTAGAGCTGCCTGTATCGGACCGAACAATCAGACGACGTGCTGTTGAAGCCGGATTGTTTTCTCGACGCCCTGCAAAGAAACCGCTGATTTAACTAAAAAACCAGAAAAAAAGACTCCTGTTTGCTACATCTTATATTGACTGGAATGTGCAGAAATGGCGATCTTTCCTGTTCAGTGATGAATCGAAGTTCAACATCATTGGGAGCGATGGCATTTGCCGTGTACGTCGACCGGCCGGAAAACGCCTCGATTTATGTTACTGCCATAAGACCGTGAGCATGGTGGAGGCAATGTAATGGTCCGGGGGTGCTAACGGTCTAGGTCCAATACATCGAAACGATGGAATAATGGACCGTTTTAAGTATAAAAAGATGTTATGTTACCTCATGCTGAATGGAATATGCCAATAAAATGGGCTTTACAGAAAGACAACGATCCGAAACACATTGCAAAAGTAGTCAAGCAGTGTTTTAAGACAACCACCTATCGGTGATGGATTGGCCGCCTCAATCTCTGGATCTCAACCTGATCGAGTACCTGCGCGAGATCGTCAACCGCAGAATTAATCGTGAAGGTGTTCATAATAAAGATCAACTGTTTGAACAAATCCAAAAGGCCTGGGCAGCGATTCCACAAAGTTTTATTGATCACCTGATCGAATCTATGCCTCGAAGATGCAAGGCTGTGATCGACAACAAAGGATTCGCCATGAAATATTGATAGCGAAATGCAGTTTGGTCAACATTTTGTCGAGTTGCACTTGTTTTGTCTAGAAGGAAATTAACTTTTTTTAATACTTTTGATTAATTTATTAATTTTCGTGTACAAATAATGAACTTTGTGATGCATAAAACTTGACGAACTTTGTCTCTAAACAGTTAAATAATTATTTATCTAAGATGAAAAAATGCAGCACTTTTATATAAAGAAACTATATTAGCAATATTTGGTTGCACTCGTTTTGTCCGATACTGTACGTCAATATGAAAGTTCTTTAAGAAAAAATGATTACTCATCACCTTGAATTACCCAGAGATCCACGAACACTGTTTAATATCTATAAAAAAGCTGTTCACTGTTTAATATCTATACAATATCTATAAATGTTCTCCTAACGTACGTGATGTTTTTCCTGGTAAATACTACTATTTTGGTATTCAAAATAGTTTGTGTTAACTCATTTCTATTTAAGTAAGTTGGTTAAATTGGTGAAAATAATATAATTTCATTAAATATTGGTATTGGTGGTATACATTTGTTTAAGAGCACGATTGTTGGATTTTGGATTTACAGCTGATTGTTGGATTTTGGATTGTTGGATTTACAGCTGTTATTGATAAGATCAGTAATTCAGTATTTATAGTTGGGTTGTATTGTATGGTGAAAATAAACCAAAATCATGTCAAGAATTTACATTTGATTTAATAAATGAAATGAAAATTTGTTCTTGAATTTGTTTTTTAAGAAATTACTTGGATTTGTTTTTGAAGAACTTACTGATACGTAATTGCGATATGCCTGCAAAATCATTTTTGAAATGCGTAAATGGCCATACTGCTTATTTAGGTTGCGATAGATGAGAAATAAAAGGATATAATTTCAAACAGAGCAGAATATATGAAGATGAATTAACCTCAAGAACTAATGATTCTTTTTGGAATTGACTTCTAGAAGATCATCATTACGAAATGTCACCTTTTGAGTCAATTGCCTATTTGATTAAATTCTTTCCTTTTAACTATATGCACCTTTTGCGTAAAGGAGTATTAGTGCGTTATTTAAAAATTTCACGAAGTGTGCAATTGCCCTATTGTTTAAGTTTGAGGTATGCAAATTTAAACACCGATATGTCAGTTAGTCATGACTGTACCCCTTTTGAATTTCCCAAAAAACCACGTAGTATGAATCATCTTAATATGTGGAAAACAACTGAAACACGATATTTTTGTTTATTGCAACGTCACGTGTATAAAGAATATTTACATAATTTTTTGTTGTTATCAACAATATTTAGAATTATTTGTCATCCAATTTTGAGCATTTTTTAAACAGTTATTGTAAAGACCTAGTCAAAACATTTATTACAAACTCATCACTTCTTTTTGGTAGTGCATTTATCACCATGAATGTCTATTGTATGCTTCATATTGTTGATGACTGTAAAATAATTGGGTGTGTTGATAAATTTAGTTGTTTCAATCGGAAAATTTTAAGCGATTTATAAGGCAATTGGTTAAATTGGTTAAATTGCCGAATCTTCCATTGCAACAAGCTGCAAATAAAGTGCTTGACAGGGGTCAAAATTTAAGGCAGTTAAAACCAATTGCTTTGAAACTTAAACATTTTTCCAAGTTATCATCGTGTATTTTTTATAACGATACTACAAAGATTTTATATTACGCTAAATATCATTTTAATACATTTTTGTTGTCAAATAAAAAACCTTATTGTTATGTTATGCTTTTAGACAAAAAGATTGTTAAGATGCGTAGTATTTATAATAGCAATCAAAATGATGATATATGGTTAAAGGCATGTTACTTAATGGAACAAACTGACGTGTAAGATTATCCTCTTAAGTCTTCTGTGTTGGATATTTATAATTAATTTAGTTTATTGTAAACTATTTTCATACAAAAATAATTTTACTCTAACTTTGCATACTTGTAATACTTAAATTATCTTAATAATGTTAGTTTTTGCTAGCAATTTGATTTTTATTTATGTGCTGTAATTCCAATTACTATTTTTGCGTTAAAATTTTAACTATCAAATATGAAAATTTAAAAATGGTCAATTTTTTGAAATGACATACAAAATATTAGTTAACGATGGTAAATTGATTATAGATGTGTATTTTAATTGAGTTTGCTAACAGTTCTATAGTCGTAGCATTACATCTGTGGCTATAGTTAAATGAAGTAGACCAAAATGGCTTCCACATGGTTGTATTTTCCGATTTTAAATATACAAAAACACGATATATGCTGAAGAATAAATTGCCAGCACTAACAACATGGGAAACTGTTCCATGCAAAGTTTTACAACATACATACAAATATTGTAAGTGAGCATAGAAATTAGGAAGTTTAAAAAAATTTAGCTGATAATAATTGCTTGACTGATGGATATGTAGAATGAATTGCTATATGAATTATGATTAAATGAACTTTTTTAATACTAGAGAGTTTTGTTTTTAATTCTGAATAACGCTTTTTTCTAGAATCTCTCAATAATATTTATAAACACTGCATAAAATAAACAGAGACATTTACTTTCAAAGAGCTATAAAATTTCATGAAAATGCACTAACTCGCAGACGACCTCTGTACCTTTCGGACGAAGAATACGAAATAAATGACAAAAAAAAAGTCAAAATTGACTTACAAAGAAAACGAGTGTGGCTTAGCATCACCACCAACTCCACCAAAAACAATGAATACACAACTTCATCATTTATTTCCAACTTCACCATCACCATTATTTTCAACATCATCACAACCTTCTTCTTTGTTTTTATCTTAAAGTCCACCTCATCTTACACTGTCACTAATTGAAACTTCATTAGAATATTTAGTATCAACTGCATCAGAAAACAATCTTTATTTAAAGCTATAGTTTTTCGTAAATGCATGCAGTTAGTTTTTTCTATTTCAAATTTAAACTAATATTTTAAATTGAAGATTACATTTTTGTTGAACATCACAAAATCTGTCTGGCAAGGTTGCTATTATGTTGTTGGCACTCGCATATAGCTCAGTTTGGTCTTTGTGTAGCCGGAATGGGAAAAGAGGGAAAAGGAGTATTAGACCAAGTATTTTTCCGATCATAATAGGTAAAAGTAATTGGTTTCTAAATGCATAACCTAGCCATGCTGTATTTTGTCAAAAAAGGCTTTCAGTTGTGCTACTGAGATTTCAATAATTATAAAATTGGATAAACAATTTCTTATGTTTTTTATTCGATTTTATTCTTTTAAAGATATAGGTTTTACTTTTATATTTTGAAGATTCCCTGCAAAAAGATCGCAAAAACGCATTAACGCCCAATGAGGTGGCAGAGACGCTTGGGGATCAATTAAAACGAATGCCAACGCAAGCAAAACCCGCAGCAGTCAAGGCAGAAGCCAGACTAATAGGCATAACTAGTCAGGCACCAAAGAAGGCTAATATTGCACCTGAATCTATTGGCGATGATAATTGACAAAAACGCCTTTGATGATATTTGCAACGATGATATTTCGTTTACCAAAGTAATTAGATGAAAAATGTACACAAATTATTAATTTTTTTCATTATAATAAACTTCTGAATAAAATGCTTTTTTCTGAACGCCATCAATAAATTTTAGATGAAATTTAAAATATATGTAATAAGGGGGGGGGGAAGGTCATTAGGTGCAATCGACCCCCCGAAATTTGCAAATTCTCTTTATTTCACACAACTTTTATATGTAAAATTAGGAAAAATTTTCAGGTTACGGGTCCGTATGTATATATATATAAATATATATATATATATATATATATATATATATATATATATATATTTAAAAAAAACACTACGTTTTTTATTCTTGACATGTTTCGTAAAATTTTATTTACATTTTCAAAAGATTATTTTACAATAATAAAAAACTCTGAAATAAATATTAAAAAATAGAAGTCTACAGAGAAATATTAACGGACAAAAAAGTATACATAATAAACCAATATATTTATTACAAAATAACTCAGTAAATAGCCAATCAAAATAACCAACTGTCAAAAAAAAAAAAATGTATATATATATAAAATCTACCCTGTAGGATATCTCAACCTGCAAGAAATTACGAGTTACCTAAGATGCACAAAGTTAGTAAAGATTGTTCTCTTCCAACATTTCGAACTATTATCTCAACAATCGGAACATATAACTACAACCTTGCCAAACATCTCTCTCATTTATTGTCTCCATATATAATTAAACAATTTTGCACTTTTTCTTTTTCCACATTTTCTTTTGTTGAAGAATTAAAACAAATAAATGTACCAAATAAATTTATCGTTTCAAATGATGATGAAAGTTTGTTAACGAATATTCCACTTAAAGAAACCATCAACATTGCAACTGATTTATTTTTTAAAGATAAAACTAACTCAAAACGTTTTTCAAAAATTCATTTTGAATAACTACTTCAAATTTCCACATCCGGTTCACATTTTCTATTTGGCGGATAATATTACGATCAAACAGATGGTGTTGCTATGGGTTCTCCTTTAGCGCCTATCTTATCTAATATTTTCGTCGGATATCATGAACAAACATAGGTCAATAACTGCTCCTATACAGCACCATTTTTTTTATAAACGGTATATGGATGACATAATTGCTATTTTTAATTCTGAATACGAAGCTCAAGAATTTTTCAATCACCTCAATAAACAACATACAAATCTGTAATTTACTATGGAAAAAGAACAAGATTTTAGATATACTTATTAAAAAATCCATTTCGTTTTCGACTTCAGTTTATCACAAAATAACGTATACAGGTCTTTCACAAAACTTTTTTAGTTTTATTCGCTCTTGCTACAAATTTGGACTTGTTCGTTGTTTGATTGATCGTACATTTAAAATTAATAATTCTTGGGTTGGTTTTGATAAAGATATTATAAATCTATCAATGGTTTTACAAAATAATAAATTTCCACAAAAAATTATTTACTATGAAATTAAATCCTATATTGATGAGAAAATGAACCCATCTGTGTCTAACATTGGTAATAGTTTAAATATAAGAAACTTTAAGCTTCCAGATATTGGAATGTATTCGAATTACACTAAAAGGAAAATTTCAAAAATTGTTCAGAAATATTGCAAGGATGTTCTGATAAGATCAATTTTCACTGCTAATAAAATACAGGACTGTTTTTGCTTTTGCTTTGGAAGAGCCACTTCCTAAACTGCTTTAATCTCATGTTGTCTATAAATTTCTTGCCCTGGCTGTAATGCCAGTTATATTGGAGAAATCTCCAGACACTTGGCAACTAGAATAAATTAACACCTTAAAAGTGATAAACAATCTCATATATTTAAACACTTAAATTTATTTTAATATATTTATGAGATATTATATATATATAATATATTATATATATATAATATATTATATATATAATATATTATATATTATAGTTGAGAAACCTCCAGACACTCGGCAACTACAATATATTAACACCTTAAAAGTGATAAACAATCTCATATATTTAAACACTTAAATTTATTTTAATATATTTATAATATATTATATATTATATTATAATAATAATATTACCTTAATATATTTAAATACTTAAATTTATTGCAAAAATTTGGCTAACTGTGATTCTTTTGAGATTATGGATAATACCCCAACCAAACACAAATTAAAGTTAAAAGGAACCATCCACATTAAGTGGGAAAGTCCCTCACTTAATAAACAAACTTTACATTATATTATAAACTTATCTATTTAATTTTACTGTCAATTTATGTATATTTATATATATATACATTTTTTTTTTTTTGACAGTTGGTTATTTTGATTGGTTATTTACCGAGTTATTTTGTAATAAATATATTGGTTTATTGTGTATAATTTTTTGCCCGTCAATATTTCTCCGTAAAGATTTCTATTTTTAATATTTATTGTAGAGTTTCTTATTATTGTAAAATAATCTTTTGAAAATGTACATAAAATTTTACCAAACATGTCAAGAATAAAAAACATCGTGTTCTTTTTAAAAATATTTATTTATTTTATGCTATTACGACGTTAAACAATTATATATATATATATATATATATATATATATATATATATATATATATATATATATATATATATATATATATATATATATATATATATGTATATATATACATATATATATATGTTTATATATGTATATATCTATATATATATGTATATATATACACATATATATACACATATATATATATACATATATACATAAATATATATATATATATATATTTATATATATTTGTGTATATATATATATATATATATATTTAAAACCACTGGTGACAAAAATTTGGCAATCTTTGATAAGCTAAAACTTATTGAATCTTTAGTTATCCAGTCTTAATTTTTTAGTCATTTTGTATAAAGTGTTACTTATCTTTTACTGAAAGTTTTGTTTACTTAGATAAAGTTTAATTAGAATAATAAAAAAGTTATCGAAAAATGAAGTCGACTACATTAATTGAACAAGTGTACAACTATTGTAATTTGCATCCTAACACTAAAACGAAGAGCACCGTCTAATCACCCTGAAAGAACTATTTCACGTTATATGGCAAAGTGGAAGAACAATGAGCCAAAGTCTCGTAAGCCTGGATCAAGGAGAAAACCAAAAATTATGACTGCTGGGAGCATCAATCGCCTGAAAGGTCTTTTGAACAACCGGTCTTGAACTTCAACAAGAAAAATTGCAAATAAATTCAAGTGTGATCATTCCTACATTGTAAAATCAATAAAAAAACAAAACAAACATTTGTTATTTTAAGAAAAAACAAATTCCTGATCGCTCTGAGAAACAGTTTAAGCAGTTGCAACTGAAGTGTGGAAGAATTTGTCGCAAATTCAGAAACCGCGACTTTGTCATTGACGATGAGTCTTATTTTATATTTAAACATGCAAATAAAAACTAGAATTTACTCAGATGACGCAAAAAATGCACAAAAAAATGTAAAATATAAGCGCAAAAGCAAATTTGAAAAAAAAATTCTAGTGTGGATTACCATATCCCCTTGTGGAATCTCGAAACCATTTCTTCTTTCTGCGAGACTGGCAATTAACCAAACAGTGTACAAAAATGAATGCATCATCAAACGATTGATTCCTTCTATTAACAAACATCACAGTGATGGTAATTATGTATTCTGTCTTGACTTGGCCTTTTCACATTATGCAAGAATTACCTCGATGAGAACAATATCCGTTATGTAACAAAATTTGATAATCCAGCATGTGTCCCAGAATTACGACCAATTAAAGATTTCTGGTTAATCCTTAAAGGCTACGTGTATGAAAACAATTGGGAAAGTGAAGATCAGCTGCAAAAAAAAATCCATTCTTGTTTAAAAAAAACATGACGGGGACAATAGTATCACTTACGAGGACAGACTTAACAAAAAAACGAACACTTATGGGGACATAAGCATTATTGGGGACATTTAAGTGTACCCATTTTTTTTGTCCCGTAAGCATCGTTGTCTTGTAAAAAAAAAAGATGTCCCGTAAATAACTATTACAGAGAAATAAAGTTCACACATCGGCTATCAAATAGCCGATCAGGCTATTTGATAGCCGATAACAGTATATCAAGGTTTCGATCTGTTTCAAACATGACTTTAGTTGTAAATCTTCGTGGGTCACTGATTAATTGTTTATTTATAGTCGCAGTCAAAAAACACACAAACGACTTCATGAAGACTGCCATACTTTTATTAGAGACGATATTAAATTATTTTACTCTGTTATTAGAAGCAATATGCCTGGTGTTACGTCGTTAATGTAACTTTAACTTTAATGTAACGTTGTAACTTTAACTTTAATGTAACATTATCTTCTTTATTTCATGGCAGCAGGTTATCCTATTAAATTAGGAGGAGTCACGACGTAATTAAATTTTTGGCAAATGCTTGATATAATTTAATAAACTTAATGGAAAAAATACGTCAGCACAACTTTAATCAGAACAGCTTGTTAACTTGTTTTTTATGACAGATATCCAGAAATGAAGGAAAATGAAAAACAATACTAAAAATAGAAAAACAACATTTTAAAAAATACAGTAAAATAATCTATTTAGTTATTTTAGATTTATTTATTCATTCAAATTTATTTAAAACTAAAGTATTTGAAAAGATCCAAGGACCATAACCTGAGTTATCCATTAAAGTCAATGACTAAAAATGTTAGGCAACTAAGAACAACTCGTTCCTATTGGCAACATTTTCAGTCATTGACTTTAATGGATACGTACGTACGTGTACGTACGTACACAAATTTTATGGGATCCTTAGGTCCCAAGAAATCTTTTGTATTACTTTATTGCAACTAATTTTTAGTATACAGGCAATTTTTAAAATTTTGTTTTTAAAAAGTTTGTTTGTTTATATATACAGTACTGTTCAAATTATTATGATAATTGAGAAAAATTTTTAAAATAAACTTTACTTGTCATTAAAATGCATTAGAGTAAATAAGCATTATGATTATTATCATAACTGGGGCATTACAGTGAGATTTTAGTGCCTGCATATTAGATTTGTACGTAATTTAATCATATTAGATTTGTACTTATTTTATTCATATTAGATTTGAACTTAATTTAATCATATTAGATTTGTACTTAATTCATAAAATACGTTAGAAAAATCTTAGTTATTTTTTCAATATTTCAATTATTTGCAATTAGGCAGGGATTATTTTGCAAGTAAGGCTACCAGAAATGACCTAATTTGAGGTTCTGAAACCAGACCATCAACTTAATGTACAAAATCAAAATAGTCTTCAGTGTTTAACTGTTTTATTTACTTTAGTAGCAATGGGGAAAAAAACAGATTTATCTCCCCGTATTAGGGGTCAGATTAAAGTTCTCTTGGAGAATACAGAGCATACTAAATGTCAGATAGCTTTAAAATGTAGGGTAACTCAGAACATTATGTCAAGCATAAAAAAGAACATGCAGCATGGCTCAACTGGTACTTTAAAAAAACGTATAGGAAAATGCGGAAGAAAGCAGATGTCATCACAACAAGATGATCGAGCTTAGGCGAGATTTTAAATCTAACCGCAAGACGACATCACGCAGATTGATGGTTGAAATGAACACTTTAGGTGTTCAGATGAGTAGCAGCACAGTGCGAAGAAGATTAATTGAAGCTGGTTTGAAGGCATACCGACAAAGAAAGAAACCGAAATTGACCGCTACAAAAAAAGAAATTGAAATACAAAAATACAAAAAAAAACGAAATTGACCGCTACAAACAAAGAAAGAAACCGAAATTGACCGCTACAAGAAAAGATTAATATGGGCCAAACAATTTGCCACGTGGACAGCGGAGGAGTGGAAAATGGTGAGTTGTCTAAATGTACATCCGTACTGTCCAGCAATACAAATTTAACTTCACTAGAAATTTAAATTTCTAGAATGAGAATGATTGTACCAGTTGTAAACCTATAATAGTAGTCTATGTAATTCGCTGTATGTGTGTGTTTAAGGTATGTTTTTCGGATGAATCAACACTGGAAATATTGGACAACGATTGCCGCTGTGTAAGAAGAAGTCCAGGAGAAGAATTTCTTCTAGTGTCTGGCACAGAAGGTTAAACATCCGACTAAAGTCATGGTTTAGAGCGTGATATCTTTCAAAGGACCTGGACGTCTATACGTTGTAGATGGCATGATGAATGCGAAACAGTACAAGAAAGTGATGAGAACTTGTCTGATTCCTCAACTAGAGGACTGGTTTCCTGATGAGAGCTGCATTTACATGCAAGATGGGGCACCCTGCCATACAGCAAACATAATCAAGGATTACTTTGTTGACATCGGTATGGAAATGTTGCCCTGGCCGGCAGGTAGTCCTGATATGAACCCAATTAAAGGAATATGACACAATCTGAAAGACAGAGTAAACGAGGTCACCACCACTAACAAACGTGACCTAATCGAACGCATTAATCATGTATGGTATCACAATCCGGATATCTCACAGTTATTTTCCAAATACTATGCAAGTATACCGAATTGCAAAGTATTGCAGCGCTTATATAAGCCAAGGGTGGTGCAACCAAATACTGAAAACATATGCACAATGAGTAAACTTATGCAGTACATGAATGTTTTCTAAAACTGGATTTATATATTGAATACGAGGAATAAAAACCAGTCTTTAGTGTAAAATTTTGTCAATTATCGTAATAATTTGAACAGTACTGTATTTCTAATGATCAATAGCGATTGTATTTTTTTGCGATTGTATTTTTATACGTTAGTTGTTTATTTTTTGTTTTAATTACTTTTGTTAACAACTTTACGCTAAACTAGTCTGATTTGCGTTGTTTATTTTAATTACTTTTTTTAAAGTATTTCTTACCTATTACGATTTCTTTTATTTTTATTTTCTTTACCACTGACCTTTTGTTTGTTTTGCACGGATACCAAAAAAAATATTAAACAAACCAACAAAAAAAGCAAGTTACATAAAATGTTGTAATAATAAATAAATAATGAATAAAAATGATGAAGCACTTAAGTGAAAAACGGTATTACTTAACAATAAGTGCTGATGTTGTGCAGACCTCAGAAAAAGTTATTGATGCCATCTTTGGTGCTAATTTAGTTAGATCAGGACCTAGTCATACCAAATCAGCTCAGTTCATTAAAAAAAGTAGAACTACTAACTACTAAAAAAAGTAGAACTAAACTACTGGCGAACCTTAAAGAAAACCTTATAAAAATCTCTGATAATGAAAGTTCAGATAACAATAGCTCCACCTATGAGAACTATGACGAAGAAAAGAAATTTCAAAATTTGTTATCGTAGTTGAAGTTACAAAATTATAGGATAAATTAAAAAGTATTTTTCTTAACTTTAGATGTTTATCATAAAGCTATGATTATTATAAAGCTCTTATCTTGATGATGAAGCCAACACTCTCTGGTTACTTGGAAAGGGCATTTGAGCTTGAAGAGGGATCTCACTTCTACTACAGCAAGTTTTATTATATTTAGGGATTATTTTTTACTATCTTTAAAACCAGGTACCAATATAAAAATTATGCTAAGTGCACAGTACAAAGCAGAAGTCAAAGAATTACGTCAACGATTGGTTCCAATCATTAAAACTGTTGTGCTTTGTGATAGACTTGGAGTTACATGTCGAGGAAGGATGGCGATGACAGATGGGAAGACAGATGGGAACTTCAAAGCACTGTTGACTTTTCGAATCGTGGAGAAAAAATTTTAGTGCACCATCGAAAAAGTTCAGAAAAGAATCCCACATTTTAAAAACGGTTCAAAATGAGCTAATAGACATTTGTGGTCAAATTATAACAGAAAAATAATTAAGAAGGCTAAAAATGGCTGGAATTTTTCAGTGCATTTGACTTGTGTGAGATAAATGGTTTTTATACAATCCAAGAAGGACTTTTAAATTTTAAGAAAGCGGTCAAGTGCTTAGTGAGCAAATTATCTAAACTCTAAAAGGCCATTGATCTTTATAACTTAGTTGGTCAAGGTTACAATGGTGTATCAACTATGTCTGGCTGTATAATGGTGTCCAGGAGTAAAAAATGCACAAGTTTTATAAACGATTCTAGTAAGAGAAGGATTATTAGGAATATTAGAAAAGGTTCTTCGGCCGAGAGTACGAAAGTTCTATTATCTTCTCATGCTTAAAAAGTTTAAGTGAAACACGTTTTATTGATAGGCATGATTGCTTAATTATCAAAATTTTTTATTGTAATATGTCTAAAGAAAATTGTTAACAAACTTAACTGTAAAACTGCTGACACAGCAGGAGGACTACTTTAAATGATCATGCCGTTGTTTTAACACTTTGTTGCGCCAAAAAAGTAATGGCATTGACAGTAACATTGTCTAAGTTATTGCAAGAGTCAGTAACGATCTAATTAGTGCTTTTAAGGCCATGAACTTTGTAAAAAAGTCCCTTACAGCGTAGTGTTGAAATGAAAATGATGCATGGAAGAAAGCTATTTTCGGCCCATTCAACACTGCTAATTGTTTAATAAATGCTACATGATATAACTTTAGTCACTTCTCGAGCAATTTGGTCTCAGTACCTAGATTCAGTGAATCAATCTATGGGTACACAATTCTAAAACCAACAGTTATGAAAATGTCGGCTCTGTTACCATCAGTTATTTCTTAATTTAGTTGGACAAATGTGGTTGAAACTGGAGGAGGGTTTACCTCTTTAAAGATGAGGAAACTATTTATAATGAATATTTGGCTCACATATCATTTAACTTCATTAGCAGCATTAGATATAATTTCTGAAAGGTATAACTTATAAGCGAAGTTGAAACACTATGTTAGTTTCAATCTCTGTTATTTATCAATTTTCTTATTTCGATTTTGGATTTTCTCCAACATTTTAATCACAAAATGTACAGCTGAATGAAGTTTAAGCGCAATAATTACTTTTAAAAGTTCTTTAGGTAACAGAACAAATGATGAGCGTTTAACTGGTATAGCATTACTATATATTCATAATAACATGCTTTTAGAAGTTAATGATGTCATCGATAAATTTGCAGCTAGCAAGAAAAGACGCTCCAATATCGCATTGTAGATTTTATATTATTTAAATTGTCTTTTATTCGTCAAGAAAAAAAATTATTTTAGGTGTTAAAAACGAAAACGTAGAAACTGTTTAATAACTCTTTTCCTGAGAGGGATTAAAAGGCAACTAGCTATATAAGGCATAACTAGGTATATAAGAAACTAGCTAAATAAGCACTCCGCCTAAACTCTCAAATCCTTCTAATATTTCATTATTTGAAACATTTTAAAAAAATACGCTGACCATTTTTGACATCAACATCTTTAGACCAACCCTTACCAGAAACTCCTGGATCTCTCACAGCCAAAAAGCTTGCAACTCTATTTTTGAAGGTTTTATTTTGACAAAAAATTATTAACTTTTTCGTTCATATTTTTGTGATTTGATTTGTTTATTCTAAAGCAATAATGTTTAAGTTGGAAAGTTTGATTTACAAAATTAGTTACAAACTCGTAATTCTGAAAGAACATTTGAGAGCACAAGTAAGATAAATAATAATAAGATAATATATTAGGTAACCAAAAAAGTTCGTGCGGTTTTTGGTAATTGAATTATTCTTAGCATTTTTTACAACACCCACATCGCACAAGGCAAGTAGCTTTGTTGCGTAATAGAACGCGTGTGTCACGCGCAGTTGCTGCATATATAGTGTAGGCTTGTAACGAGCTTACAGGAAAGGTTTTGTGTAAAGAAAGGATGGCAACCCAACCAACGATTATTCGATCTTGCTTACTTTACGAGTTCAAACTTGAAAGGAATGCAACACAAGCGGCCAAAAACATCTGCACAGCATTTGGAAAAGGTACAGTAAGTGAACGCACAGCACAGAAGTGGTTTCAGCGATTCTCTTCGGGAGATGAGTCCATCGAAGACTTGCCGCGTTCTGGACGCCCATTGTTGGTTGATGAGGATAAACTGAAGGACGCTGTCGAGTCTGACTCCAGCCAAACTTGCCAAGAACTTGCAGTGAGTGTTGAAACCATCCGCCTGCATCTGCATGCGATTGGGAAAGCGTGGAAGCTGAGTTGGTGGGTTCCGCACAAATTGTCGATCGACAACAAGAAGCAACGGCTTACGATCTGCACATCACTCTTATCACGCCACAATGTTGAGCCTTTTCTTGATCGTTTATTGACATGCGACGAAAAATGGATTGTGTACAACAATACCAAGCGTTGCTACCATTGGTTGTCCCCCGATGACCCCATCCCAAAGACACCCAAGCCCAATCTCCACGAGCGGAAGGTTTTGCTCTGCATTTGGTGGACTACAGCTGGTGTGGTGCATTACGAGCTGCTCCCAACAGGCCAAACCATTACTGGACTGGTCTACTCAGCACAGCTGCAACGAGTTCACGACCTGTTGCTTGTAAAGCAGCCTGCACTGGTGCACAGGAGAGGAGTTCTGCTTTTCCACGACAACGCGAGACCGCACACCGCTCGCGTGACTCAGGACAAGCTCCAAAGCCTTGGTTGGGAGAGTTTGCCTCATCCACCATACTCGGCAGACCTCTTCCCTACTGATTTCCATTTTTTCCTTTCCCTGGGAAATCATTTAAAAGGACAGCAGTTCCGAGACCAGGACGCGGTTGAAATGGAGTTGAAAGCTTTTATAGACTCAAAGGACCGAGAATTTTTTAGAAGTGGAATAAATAAGCTTGTTTTACTTTGGGAAAAGGTTTTAGATGCTAATGGTGACTATTTTGATGAATAAATGTACTTACTTTTGTCGTTTTGTGTGTTTTTTATTATATACGGAAAAACCGCACGAACTTCTTTGGTTACCTGATAATACAATAAGACAAGATAAATTTATTGACGATATGAACATGTGGGTGCACATCTATATCTATATCTATCTATCTACCTATCATCTATCTAGAGAGAAAGAGATATAGATATGTAGATATAAATAGATATACATGATGTCATGAATAAGCACAACTATGTTTATGATGGATTAGTCTCTTATACTAATTATTTAAAATCACTTGTTCAAATTATTCAAAAATTTGAAGAAAATGATAACAAAAATTGAGGATATGCTTAAAATTGCAAATAACTTGTTGGATAAAAGTGTTATAGCAGTATATTTTTATTTAGATATTGGTGATGGTGTTCTTGAAAAGATTTAAACTCCCATTGCATTAAATTAAATTTTAGAAAATCAAGGTGTTCTAGGGGTTGATAACAACGATTACCCAATTAAGCTTTATAAAACTGACAAGAGTGACCTGAATAAACGTTTTGTAGGTGAGTTTATTAGAAGTATTTGTAACTTATACATTAATCATAAGCAACTGCTATATTCTTTGCAATATGTCCAAAACATTTAAGTTTTTATGTTTATTCGATATATCCGAGAAAAAGCAAACTTTTTATTTTAATTTAGGATACCAAAATTTGAAATGGAACTTTTGACATTGAGAAACAGAAATAAAACAAAATTACTATTATCATCAAAATAAGACAAAATAACACAAAAGTACTATTATCATCAAAATAAGACAGAATAAAACGAAAGTACAATTATCATCAAAAGAGAAAAAAACTGTGTGTGCAAACATGAATTTAGATTTGTTGAGATTAAAGATTGTAATATGAAGCTTGGTAAGAAACATCTATAAAACTATACATTATATTTATATAAAATTGTGATTAAAACTGTCTACAGAGTTGCGAAAAAAGACAACTAATAATAAGATCTAAAATACAGATCCTTTAATGTCCAAATTCTAAATGATGCAAGTGTAAAATTTATACAATGTACATGCATAAAAATTTATACAATATACGTGTACAATATTTTAAACATATACAGTTTACAATTTATACTATTTCTTAACTTTAAACATGTAAAATATGGCGAAACTTTAAAACGACATGATCTGTTTATAAAATTTTTTTTGTGTATATAATAAAATTAAAAAATTTACAGACGATGTACAAAGAGTGCTGCTGTATTGACTGAGAGTTTGGGTTCGACCAGCAGATTTACTATTCTTCTTTTGGCAAAGAACCAGTATGGGTTTAGGTCAAAAAAGTCTAAATATGTGTATTTATAAGTTATTTTGTAAATTTAAACATTCTAAATTCTAAGGGGCCCTACACCATGAGAACTTATCATCGACCACTCAATTACTGAGGTAGAATGTTTGACGGTCTTGACCAGACATTGCAGTTGAAAATCTTCCCTAGAGGTGGTTCAATCATTGTGATCCATGGCCCACTGCAACCGTCGCTATGTTGAGCATTGGTCAAGAGCGGTTTGTAGCGTGGTTGACGTGCTTCAAATCTATCTTGTATCAGACATCTCCAAACACAACTTATTGAGACATTGATCTGGTGCTCCTGTAGCTCACCATGGAGCTGCTTGCTAGTCATTCTTCTGTTTTTTTGACAGTTTGCAAGCAGAATCCGTCTTGCATGTGGCGTCATGACAGGCTTTCGGCCTGAAGTGAAACGTCTTGGAGAAAA
Source organism: Hydra vulgaris (assembly GCF_038396675.1). Taxonomy (NCBI): domain Eukaryota; kingdom Metazoa; phylum Cnidaria; class Hydrozoa; order Anthoathecata; family Hydridae; genus Hydra; species Hydra vulgaris. The sequence goes on from NC_088929.1 coordinate 36,398,606, forward strand.
CGTAAAACCAAAGTCCAATCGTTTCTTTATGGTTAAAACTGCTGTTTTACTTAGTACACATTTCTTGGCAATTTCCCGTTGTGAAAATATTTCCAACTTTAATAATGCTTCAACTTTGCTCACTTTCTGGGACTTGGGTCAGCAACTTTACCCATATTTATAAAATATATCATTATCTGACAACAAAAAATTTTAAAATGATGTATCTGTATAAGTTTTAAAATAATGTATCTGAATAAACTTTAAAATCTGTATCACCATCAACAGCAATAATCTAACAAATATTCACTTAAAGGTCGTTTAAACCATACATATTTACTTGTCCGCAACTTACATTTCACGAGGCAAAATATACCAAATGGTTGCTAAGACGCATAATTCTACATTAAAAGTTAACAGATTCAAATTCAAAATTAGTATTAACTAATAAATAAGCCTTTTTTCTTGGTGGTCTTAATGTTTATCACACCACTGTGTGTAAGAATATATATATATATACATATATATATGTATATATATATATATATATATATATATATATATATATATATATATATATATATATATATATATATATATACATATATATATATATATATACAGGCCTTCCCAGGAGAGGCGTGCGGTCGCACGCCTTCAGTGAACGCGGTTATATTTTTTTTTGGTAACTCGGCCACGCTTTTTTAGCATATATTAAAAATGGCGCATTTTTATAAATGCGCTGAAAAAATCAAACTAATTAGTTGTATTATTTTATTATTTTTATTATTAATTTATTGTTATCATTAATAACGAAATAATAACATAAAAAGAATATATATAAATATATCTTTTTTTTTTTTTTTTAATTTTTTTTTTCCTATAAAAAAATTTTTTTTTTTTAATTTACATTTTTTTTTTCTGATTTAAATTTTTTTTTATTACAAATTTTTTACTTTTCACAAAATTCAATATATTTTTTCTTGTTACAATATATTCTGGCTTTAAAACTGTTTTATATAAAAGTAGGAATACATAAACTCGATATCCGTTTAACAATACAAAAGAAATATAAATCAGTTGTAAAAAAAGTTAAAGGGGGGAGGGGGTAACACCTCGGGCGGCGTAATATTTGGACCACCGAAATATTAAATACCACAAGCGACTTTTAAAAAATGCGTCTGTGATTCTTGCTAGATTATTATCCGAACTATTTTATGTTTTTTTCTAATTTTTAGGGTGTTTATTTTCTTCAGCAACGATATTTGAGACAAGTCGAGGAACGAAACAGAAAATGTGTTCAAAAACTTTTTTAATCTATTATGAAAATATGTTTATATTAATGTAAGTGTTACAAGTTATTAAAATAATAAATTGTATTTATGAGTAGTTTCATCATTTGTAACTTTGAAAGATTTAAAATCGATTACACAAATGCACTATATATTATTTCGTCATCTATAAGATGCCCAAATTTGACATCAATACCATTTGGCAGCTGTTGGGGTCGTTCGTTTTATGCAAAATCTTTAAAACCAATCATTCCATTACTTATCTCTACCGTGTAGCATTTGAAATGATTTTATTCTTACATCGAACTTGTTCCGTAATTACAATCAAAATACCACAACATTTCCTAAGTGCTTTTTTACAATGCGATAAAAGACAATCATTGAAAAAAAACAGATCAGGGTTTCAGGCGAGAGAAATGAGTACAAAAGCTCTCACAAAATCTTTACAAAACTGTTCTATCCTGTTTTATCCTTGGTTAAGATGTCATAACTGTAAACAGTGTTTACACGTCAAAATATGGTGTAAGCTATGTTCTAAGCGTGAGAATATCTTGGGAGTGCCAAAAATTCTTTGAATGCTTTTTCAAAAGGAATTAATGTTGAGACACATCATCAGGTATAATTTATTGACTTATATGTTTACTCTAAAAAATAGTCACGGTGTCTATATTGTAAAAATCTAGGATGTAACAAGAATGTTAGAACTAGGATGCTATAAAAAGTTGTATTATTTTTTTAATTTCTATCCAAGGTAAAGAGACATTCGTCACTAGCATCGCATATAGAGGCAGTACGATTTGAAAATTTTGATAAATCTCCTTTGAAGCAAAAACAAACAAACTACACCTCATCAATAAGCCGAGATGTCAATGAAGCTTATTTAAAGTTAATGCGGACCGCTTACAAATCGGCTATGCATCCGACTATGCCGCAAAGCAATTTTGAAGTGCTCATAAAAGTTCAAAGCGACAACGGTGTCAAATTATTGCGAGGCAAAAGTAACAAAAACGCAGGTATTCTATATATATCACTAGTCAAATGTCGTAGGTTTAGGTTGAAAATTTGATTATTTAAAAAATTTTAGTTTCCTGATATTAAAGAATGGTAAACTGACTGATCTATGAAGAGAACGAATTATTTGGCGTACATCCTGACTAGAAAACCAACTTTTAGGGAATTGGGGCAAATTTCCCCCCTCCCAAAGGAAAATTGCGACATACAATTTTTTTATAATTTTTTTTTCAACTTTTTTAAACAGTAAGAAAATTAATTATTAGAATTTGTAGAAAAAATATTTTGGTCCTTATGAAAAAGTTTTTGATTAAGTTTAGATATTATAAGAAGTTTGATAATTTATAATATTTTTATTTCTAACTTCAAAATATTTTGTATTAGTATTAGATATATATATATATATATATATATATATATATATATATATATATATATATATATATATATATATATATACATATATATATATATATATATATATATGTGCATATATGTATATATACATATTCACTAACATATCACTAGCATAATCAATATAAGTGACATGCCTTATAAACATAGTGATCATTTATCATCTCGCAAGATTATTTGTGCTTGTTGCGGCAAAAAAAATTTTAAATGTTCTATGTTGGAACCTGGAACTCAGTTCCTAAATCTGGTTTAAATGTATGCAAATAGTAACTTTATATAGTACTTTTTAATAGTACTTTTTTTAATTCAAGTAATACTTTATTTTGCAATGCCAAAAAAGTGTTGTGTTGTTGGTTGTAGAAGTGTTTATAAGCGAAAGATTGAAGAATGTTCTAGTAACAGCAACCACGTAACATACAAAACTGTGTTTAGTTTTCCTGATAGCAATCAGTTAGATCTTCGTAATTGTTGGATTAAGTTTGTCAACCGAGCTGATTGGAGCCCAACAGAAAACTCAGTTATATGTATCGATCATTTTGAAGATAAATATTTGAAAAGAGGTAAACGTATAACATTGAATTATTGCGAAAATCCTATACCAACAATTATTACCAACCAAAACATCCTATCAAAGCCATCTTTAATTTAATCAACCTCAGCTTTACGTAAGCCCCCTGCAGTTCGTATATATTCTCATCCTTTTCTCGATGAAACATACGATTTTAGAAAACATGATACAATTAAAAGCATTATAGATCTTAATGAAAGTTTTTGTCCAGCAGGATTTTCATTTAAACTAGTTCATAACCGTGTGTTATTTCTTCGAATTTATTTCGACGACGGGGATGTTACTCCTAACATTGAGAGTATTACTATTGATAAAGACATACATGTAAAGCTACATATGAAAGGTATCCCAGTTCCATTGCCTAAATGGTTTAGAGAAGGCAGTGTTTGTAAATTGACCAGTGCCAGTATGCTTGTTAATTTTGTTTATTATATGCATGAAGTTGCAAAGAACGTATCAAAAAGTGTATTATCAGATTTATATAAATTATCTCTTTATAAACCACCAGGACGTCCCATCTACACAAATGAAATCATTAGATTTTCTCTAATGCACAGATATACATCAAAACAGGCTTATACTTTGCTATTAGAAGAGTTTCCACTTCCTTCGTTGTCTTATTTCAAATCACTTTCAAAGGGTGGCATTGATCCATTATCAGGATTATTATTACTTTTGGAAAATGGTAGTATTAGTGCTGACTGTGTTGTTTTAATTGATGAGATGTATTTACAAAAAGGTGTCCAATATCATGGAGGAAGTTTAATTGGTGCTGATGATGATGGTTATTTCTATTCTGGTATAGTTGTGTTCATGGTGGTTAGCTTGAAAGAATCTATCCCCTTTGTAATTAAGGCCTGTCCAGAATTTCAAATTTCTGGTTCTATGATTAGTTCATATATAGAAGAAACGTTAGATACTTTATATAAAGCATCTTTTAATGTACGAGCTATAATAACTGACAATCATGCAACAAATGTTTCAGCTTTTAAAATTCTACGTTTAAAGTTTGGTGAACAAGATAATAAAATATATTTTACTATTATGGGACACCGGGTTAACAATTTATATGACAGTGTTCATTTACTGAAAAACATTAGAAATAATTTATTAAATTCAAAGCGGTTTGTATTTCCACCTTTTGATTTTATTGAGTTTGATGATATTATTCATGTTGAAGCTGGAGAAATTTCTTGGAGTTTATTGCATAATGTTTACGAGAAAGATGAATTGTTACCTGCTAAAAAAAGCTTTCAAATTGTCTGCCCAAACTTTACATCCAGGAAACAAAAAACAAAGTGTTCCTTTAGCTTTAAATATTTTTGATGAAACCACCTCTGCTGCAATCATCAGCTATTTTCCAAACGAAACTGCAGCTGCTGGATTTCTAAGGCTTATTAATATTTGGTGGACTATTTCTAATTCAAAGGTAATGTTTAATACAAACAATAGGATTGGTAATGCAGCTATTCCAGGTGACAAAAAGTCACAATTTTTTCGAGTTTTTGCAACATGGATTAATGAATGGAAAAACTTGCAGTTTCAAAGATGTAATAAGTATACTTTATCTGCTCTAACAACTAATGCATTAATTACAACACTGAAGGGTACTGCAAGTCTGATTGAAGATTTATTTTCAGAAGGATATAAATATGTTTTAACTAGCAGGTTTCAAACTGATCCATTAGAAAGACATTTCAGTAAATATCGACAAATGAGCGGTGGAAGATTTTTAGTCAGTTTACGTGAAGTTCAAAGCTCTGAAAAGATATTATGCATGAAATCCTTAATTAAAGCCAATATCAATTGTTGGACGAGCAATCTTAAACTTGATACAAAAATTGACAAAAATGAATTTTTAATAAAATTGGAAAAATATAGCAATGAAATTCAAGAGAATGAGCTTTGTCATGAATCTTACGAAGTTGCAATCAATATATCTGGTTACATCACGAAAAAGATTGGGGATAAATATAACTGTTCTAACTGTCTGAAATCATTAAGTTTCAATAAAGTCTCAACAGAATATCTGGAAATTCTTTCACGTGGTGGTTTAACAAAACCTTCCAAAGAATTAGCTAACTATGTTTGTAATGGGTTTATAATTCTGGACACTGTAAAGAAAATGTTATTAAAGTATTCCTTTGATATAAAAAATGCATCCTTGCTAGCGCTAAAAAAAAATCAACCAAGTGATAGTGATTTCATGTGTATAGAACATGAGGAATGGGGAAGGCATTTGGTAAACACAATTATTACCAACATATATTTTAACAATGAGCAACAAATTAAAAATGGAAACATTAGAAAAAATGAAGTTGCTGCCTTTAAAGTTCGACAAACCAAAAAAGACAAATGAATAAACCCATAACAACATAGTATATGTATATTGTTTTTTTGGAGAAACAAAAGAAACTTGACTTGATTAATCTTTTTGTAATATATGTAAATGCTTTCAGTAAATATGTACATTTAAAAAAAATGCTAGTTTTACTAACATTTTTGTTAATTTTAGTTGTTTGAACCAATAATTTTAAGACTAAGATTTTGTAGATTAAAATTGATGGCTAAAATAGATAGTTCATTCGGCTTAATGCAATCATGATTTATTATTAGCTAACTATTTTAGTGTTTGAAGGTTAAGAATTTTGGTAATAGTAATGATTATAGCTAAGAGCAAATTATTTAAATATTATCAATGTCTTTATAGAATTACCTTCAGGTTTTGATTTAAAAGCTAAAAACCTAAAATCGGCCAACTAATTTTTTGCGTTCAAGGCAACAAATCCGGCCGTGTTATATAGTAGGCCATGGTTTATGTTCAAGCTGCAAGGTTTACTTATACTCTGCCAAAAAAGGAGAGTCATTATCCATTGTAACTTTAGAAAATTGGTTGCTCACGTCTGAGAGAATTAGATTACTTCCAAGATTTAAAGGTAAATATATATTCCATATTTCTCTGAAATATATATATATATATATATATATATATATATATATATATATATATATATATATATACATATATATATATATATATATATATATATATATATGTATATATATATGTATATATATATATATATATATATATATATATATATATATATATATATATATATATATTTATAGGTGATGCAGAGTCAACCTGTGATTGTCCACTATGTGTTATGTCCAGAGATAAATCCAAAGAGGTAAACCTTAAGGTAATGTATAACTTTTAATGTAAACATAGTAACAAACGTTTGAAAATCAACTTTCATAAAATATAAGTTGTAATTTACTTATTCAATTTGAAAAATGATTGAGCTACCATTAATAATAACTTATAAAGTATAAAAAATTATTTCTTAGGATGTTTTAAGTGTTTATTTAAATGAACCTGAGATATCAAATGAAGTTATTAAAAAAATTTGCTTTAACTGTTATCAAAGAATTGGAGTAGGAATTCGACATTCCTGTAGTAAGAAAGATACTGTGGAGAACATAAGAATGTTGATGATCTCAAAAGGTATTAGAATAAATAAATTATAGTCTGTATAACAGTTCTTATTAAATCTTATGACAAGTTTTAAATGTTAAATTTTAGGTTTAAAAACAGTAGAACAAGTCCTCTCCAAATCTCTAAAAGAAATCCAACAAGTTCAACACATTTAATTAGGGGAAACTATAAAATTGTCGACAGGTGGGACTCCGTTAAGTTTAAAGATAGGAAAGAAGAGGACAATGAAAACAATATCAAGTCAAACTTTCTATAGTATAAAAAGAAAGTACGATTTATCAGATTCTACAATAAATTCAATTGCAATGGATTGCAGAAAAGATTTGGGTAGATTGGGAGTGGCAGCTAACACTTCAAAGAAAATAAAGATATGGTCATCTAGTCTTGATGATTATTACGCAGTAGAAAAAGTGCAGTTTACAGCTAAGAAAAAAGTTGGTAATAAAAAAATCCTACATACTGTAATTAAAGATTTTGTGTATGTGAAAGATTCCAAATCACTTGTTGAACATATTTGCACTGTTAGGCGACTAGAAGTAGATAAAGTTATTATTCTTGTTAGAATAGATAATGGTCAAGGATCCTTAAAATTTCGTCGTTGGCCAGAGTAAAAACAAATAACTAACAAATTATATTATAATTTGTTAGTTATTTGTTTTTTACTCTTACTTTTAAAACCTCATTTCATTGAAATATATAGTTTTTTCAGTCTCCAGTAAAATTTTGCGTTTTACACATGTGAGATATTACCTGACCAACGACAATTTGTTATGAATGTTTTTAATATAGAAACAGATATTGACTGTCGAGAAAACAAAAACATTGGTGTTAGGAAAGTTCTGGTATTGGCATTTGTCAAAAATGTTACTGAAAATCATGTGAACCTTCAGATAATTATCGAGAAAATAATGCTCAACAGACTTGAGTTCTACTTAGCAGCAGATCTCAAACTGCTAAATATAATTTTAAGCTTATCAGGACATGGAGGAAAATACTCTTGTTTATATTGCAATGGTGAAAAGTCAAATCTGGGAGAACTGAGAACTTTCAATAAGTTAAAGTTGCTGTATACAAGCTTTGCTGAAAATGAATCTAAGAAATGTTATATGCAAATCTACAAAAATGTTATTCATCCATGTCTGCTTGATGTAGCTGGAGATACATATGTACTTGAAGTAGTTCCTCCACCAGAACTTCATTATTTGCTGATGAAGATTGTTACAGAGATTTCTAATGTTTTATGTAAAGAACCTGAAATTGCTGTATGGCTAAGTAACCATGGGATAATTTGCCATGGATATAATGGAGGTGGGTTGGATGGTAGAAATGCTAACAAAATTCGGAAGCTTCTGCCTGATTTGGAAAAACATATTTTTGACCATTATCCTTCTTATAATCCAGTTGTTGAGCTGTTAAAATCATTTTCTATAGGTAATTTATACACACATCTCACACACACACACACACACACATACACACACACACACACACACATATTTGTGTATGAACTATTTTTTCAATTTAAAACATAACTTTAAATTATATGGTTAAATTTCAACATTAACCATGACATTTTAGTTGTCGATAAGTGCTTTGGTATGAAACTTCATGAGGGTTACGCAGATGCCATTGCAATGTATGTTAAGAAGTTAAAGGTAAATTAAAATTTGAAAATAATTTTTAAGAAAAGTTTGAAAAAAGAAATTTTAGGAAAGTAATTATTGAATATGATGTAGAAATAAACATGGAAACAATTCTTATTTATAAATATTAAGTCATAGGCATACTAGCCATTTATTTTTTACTTTTGATTTAGGAAACTGAACTTTATGTTAAAATCAATTATAATGCCATTAGGCATATTTCCTGAGCAATGTTCCGAATCTGTTCATCACAATATGCTGAAAACTCTGAATAGATTCGCAACATCTGAATCCAGATCAAACCATGGAGAACTACTGAGAAGAGCAGAGATTGAATACTCAAGCAATAGAGTTTAGACGATTTCATATAAATCAATCATCGGAAAGTCTGTGAAATAGTCTCTGAAAAATTTGTAAAATCCATAAGTTTATTGGATTTCCCTATTATAATACGATTACTTAACTTTTATATAAATTTGTATGTCTTGTAAATGATACTTTTTGTATTATATTCTGTATAATATTTGTTATTTTAATACTTAATAAATTCATTTATAAATCATGTTGCTTTATCTATAAGTTTATTCTTAAGCCTAATTTTGTTTGAGTTTGATTCTCAATTTTTCATGGACTTTCTTATTTTAATATATTCTAGTTAAATTTTATTATATCTTAGATATTATGATTGTATTATATTATACATATTTGTTATTTTAATACTCTATAAATCTATTTAAAATCATTTAGATTTGCAATTTAGGACTTTTTTATATTTTAACAAGTAAAAACTAAAATATTTTTTGAAGAAATATATAATAATTTTAAAATATTCCCCAAAAATATTTTTTAAAATTTGGGGAGGGGGAAAATTTGCCCAAATACCCTAAAAAGTTGAATTTTTCGTTATGATGTACGCCAAACAATTCGTTCTCTTTATAGATCAGTCAGTTTACCATTCCTTAATATCATGAAACTAAAATTTTTGAAGTAATCAAATTTTCAACCTAAACCTACTACATTTGACTAGTGATATACATATATATTACAAGGCCGTCGACAACTTTTTTCAGTGCTGGAGATTGTAAAAAATTTGCGATATTTTGAGTCTGTACACAAAAATTATATCATTATAATATAATAAAGGATTATTTTGACAAACGTGGAAATTATTTTAAGAAATGGATGATATTTTCGAAAAATTAGGGAGTCCCCCCCACAAACTTTAAAGCCGTGTCGGCGGCTATGATGTAACAATAGACTAATAGAAAAACTATTTTTATTTTAAAATAGCCATATTTTAGCCAGGAAATTTATACATTGCATCGCTGTAACAATTACCGAGAAGATTGCGCCCATTATTAAAAAAAAGCCATTCATGGCTTTGCTTCAGATGGTAGCTAGACTAGAAAAACTGGCAGTGACAAAGAGGCAGTGTTAGTTAGGGTGCAGCATTCCGGTGTGCCATGTTATTTCTTTGTTGCGCTATGCAATATGGCTGATTTCGGAGGAGGTAATGCTGATTCTTCAAAATTTGCATTAGACAGTGTATTTCTAAAAAATAACATTAAGCAATGTAAAATTCCTCTGTCCATTACCGAATATCGTACAAAGTTGGTTTCTGCCATCGCAGACGGAGCTAATGTAAATATGGGTATTTATACTGGGGCATTAAATCAATTGAAAGAAACACGCCCTTGGTTGGTTAATATTCATTGCGTTGATCACCGGCTGGAACTTGCCATTAAAGATGCTATGAAGCAGTTTAAAGAATTTACAAAATGTGACAACTTTAATACAACTTTTTTTTATCTTTTAAAAAACTCAGGTAAGCTAAAGGAGTCCGGCAGAGACGCAGCAGCCGCCCTATCAATACAATATTATACACTTGGTAAAATTACTGGAACTAGATTTGCCTCGCATAGACAAAAAGGTTTTACGAAGCTTCTACATAACTGGCCCTCATATTTAGTTGCACTACCTAATGCTCTTGCAAGCCAACATGGTTATAGTAACGAAACAAGAGCTAAAATCCAAGGAATACTTAAAAAATTAACTATGCTTTTCTTTGCAAAATTGGTGCATACCTTGATTTGCTTGATGCAATGGTTCCTTTGTCACTTTTTTTCGAACAGGATATTTTGTCGGCACACGAAGTTTACCCCAATGTTGTTCTGACAATAATTTGACTGCACTTAAATTAGAGAATATTAGAGAAAAATTAGCAATTTTACGAGCAAGTATTTAGGCAACCAGTAACAAGTATGCAACTAAGAATTTAAGGAAACATTGAAGTCATTTTATTTAATAAGTTTGATCAAGATCAGAATCGGTCATCTCGTTTACTGTGTATGACGGATACAATCGTGTCTAAAAATGTTTAATTTTGTGTCTGACAGGTACTGCTGCATAATATAAATGCTGTGTTATTTTTGCATTTTTGTGAGTTTAACTGTTTGTATTTGACAAATTTTTTCCGTTTTACGGATACATTAAACAACAGATCAGATCTTTGTTTTATGGTACTTTGTTAAATAATTTTGTTAGTATCTTTTAACAGAAACAATGGTCTTTAAATTAATAAAGAAAGTATTGTGCATTATTTCATTTAATTTATGTAAACTAAATAATATATAGTGCCATAAATTAATTCAATTAATAAATTATGATCAAGATAAATATCGTAAGAAAAACTTATTTTTAAAGTTGACAAACATTTATTACACAGTCGTATGTAAACTAAATAATATATAGTGCCATAAATTAATTCAATTAATAAATTATGATCAAGATAAATATCGTAAAAGAAACTTATTATTAAAGTTGACAAACATTTATCACACAGTCATTTTAAAAGTTACATATAAACCATACAGCACCTTTCTAATTCAATGAAGCGTACAAACTAGGTATTGTCTCTTTTAAACTTAAATTTTATGTTATTAGTTTTAAAAATACGTAAATAAGCAAAGTTTTGTTTAAAGCAAGCAAAGCAAAGCAAACAAACAAAAGCAAAGCAAACAAAAGAAGTTTCCAACTGTATATTCAAATTAGATATACATAAAGATGAAATGTGTATTATAGTAAAATACAGTTTATACAAACATGATGTCTATCAATAGACTAGATGTCTATCAATAATAAGAAACAATCGCATGCCTCATACTTGATTAGATATTTCACAATATTGAACACAAAAATCATTTGTTAAAGAAATGTGAATTGGCTGTTATTTATAAGATTGAATAAAGTCTAAAATAAGTTAACTATTGTTTAACATTATGCATCATTTTAATTCATTATATTCATTATATTAAACTTAATAACTAATATATATAGAGAGAGACATAGAGAGATAAATAGATAATTTGTGTACATAAAAGTATATACTATACTAAGTATATAATATACTGAGTGTTGCGCCCTTAACAATGAGGCCATAAACGTATTTTCTATTTGGAACTTAGAATTGTTTACTATGCAGTAAAAGCGTGATTCTGAAGAAATCATGAAGCAAGTTTGCAACTAAAAAAGCAATTAAAAGAATCCAAAAAAATTAACTAGATCTATGTAAATTATGTTAGCCAACTATAGCTCAAATTTTATAGCATCACATGGGTACATGTTAAATATATTTACGTTCTTTAAGCTAGTGGTTAGGGCATTTATATTATTTTTATCGTTGTTTTTTATGTGCTTTTTTATTAAAATCTTTGTAATAGAATTACGTAAATTTATAACGTAAATTTATAACGTAAATTTTTTTATTTATATTTTGTTTTTTTAATTAAGAGTGAAAAACTTCGCAAACATGTCAGATAACGAATTGTTTTGATCCTATGTTTTGCTCAAAAAAGAAATTTTAGAAGCTGATAATGAGCTTATTTTAAACATGTTTTAGACAGTGTTATTTGTTAATTTAGATTAGTTTAGTCATTTATTTTTCGTTTAGAATTGCCTAAATTAATAATAAATTGTTATTTACGTTATAATTAATGGTATTAAAAAAAACAGCTTTAGGCGTGTTTATTTTATATTATGCTTTTTCTCTATATCTCTCTATATCTCTCTATTCTCTATTCCTTTTTTAATATAAAGCACAATAATTAAAAAAGTAATGGAAAATTGATATCTTTAGAGCCAGACCAACGGAAAACTGGAATATTTAATTATTTTAAGACTAAATCTTTATATCCTTATATAAGATTCAGTTATGTTAAAATTATATTTTTATTTTGTGCAGAATTTTGTTATTCCTATAATAAAAAAAACGTAATTAATAATTAAATTTGTATAATTTAAAATTTACGCAATTTCAGCTAACCAGTGAGTTGTGTAAAAACTACGTGTGTGCATTATTAATTTTTTTTAAACAATAAAAGAATAATTTCTTTAGATGTATTTTTTTTAGCGTATGATTTAATTTCAATTTGTTTGTTGAACTTTTTTATTGTGCCTTGTGATTAATGTCATTATGTTTGAAGGTATTAGAAAGTCATATGCTATAAATGTATAAGCATTTAAAAGTAAATATCTGCTTACTCATAAGTAACAAGTTAACAGTTAATCCTGAATATAAATTTATAACTTGGTTGAATCCAATTATTAATGTTATTGGTTCAATTTAAATAAATACAATTTTTAACTTTTCAGTCAATTTATTTAATTAATGTCATTTAACTTCATAATGAACTATAATCAGAACAAGTATCGCAGAACAAGTATTGCAGAACACGTATTGCAAACATTGAAACAATAACTGCTGTTAGTTTACGGTTAGTACGACAGCACAGGCAACGGTTAATTTACCCTAGTAGCAAGCAATATTGGCGCTATATTGCTCCGATATAGTTTAGATTGGCTTATCATGGCCAAGATTTGCAATATTGTGCCAATATTTGGAAACTATCAGTTAAATCGGCCAACTTAGACAATATAAAGCCAATACTGGTTGTTAATAAAAAACCGATATTAAGTGTGAAAATTAGTTAAGTCTTGCGCGTGGGTAAATTACAATTTCAATCAAAATTTCAATACTTTATGGACATCACAATATTTCACACTTTTTTTAATTAGATATATTTAAAAAATGTTTCAAATTTGATATTTTAATTTAATGGTTCAACTTTCTTAATGGCAAGGGTTTGACAAAAAAAACTAATGACATTGTAAAATTAAAATCATTCCTGCAAACATTAGGCTATAACGGTTAGAAACAAGGCCTTGTTGCTAATTAACACTTGTCATTAGTAAAATAGACTTGTATTTATTTTTTTAATTTACCTCTAACTTGCACTACTTGACGATTCTTTAGGAAGTCCGTCTTTCAGTAATTCATTAAGTGGCGAAACTTGTATTTTAAGAGAAAAGCTAAAAAATGTTTTTTAAACCTATTTAGCTTTTCTTTAAAAATTTTAACTAATGTATTTACAAATAATTAGAAATTAAATAAATATTATAATATAATTTGTATTCATTTCATCCATTTACTCATATATTCGTATATATTATATGAACATTATTAAAATAAATATATGAACTCCTGATAATTAGGAAGCTTCTTGTTGATCTTATCGGAGAAGAAACAGTCTGTAGAAAATGGAAGATAAATAAATGTGTTTACTTATTTATTACTGATCTGTTCTTTATTATTTAGCACTTTAATTGTAGAATACACTAACAAAATTAACACATTATATACAAATAATATATTTTATATATAGATATAGATATATATATATATATATATATATTATATATATATATATATATATATATATATATATATATATATATATATGTATATATATATATATATATATATATATATATAGATATTTTATATATAATATATTTTATATATATATATATATATATATATATATTTATAAATAATATACATATATAATATATCTTATATATAGAGATATATATATATATATATATATATATATATATATATATATCTATATATATATATATATATATATATATATATATATATATATATATGTATACATATATTTTTTATGACTTTAATATTAGTTTATTTTATTATTTTTCCGGTTTGTAACTAGCTATGACTGCAACTAACTCAAATCGCTGGTCAAAATATCAATTTGTTACAAGAGCTGTTAAACGACATTTTCAGGATATTGAAAATGTTATTAGTCTAGATAACCTAACTACACGCGTTAATGTAAAACGTAAAACTGCAACAAATAATGATAGATGGTATTTTTAATGTGATTAACAGTGATAGATGGCAGATGGAAGTGATATATGGTACTTTTAATGTGATTAACTATAAGAAATACAATACACGCAATAGTAAATATGAGACAAGTGTAAATAACATTACTTTTGAAGAATTTCATTAGTTTTGATCATATTTCGATCAGCTGCACATTGATAAAAATATTATATTTTTCATCAGAATCTTGTAATGAATATGAAGAAACAAATAGAACACTGTGCACTAAAAATCACTTGTTCGATGGGCATTAAGTACAGTATTTGTCAAAATAGCTTAACCGATCTATTGAAAAATTTGTCTTCATATCATGCGTTACCTAAAGATGCTAATACATTGATTCAAACAAAACCACATTCTGGCAATGGAGAAATGAACAATATTTTCGGTAACAATGGCAATTACTTATATATAGGTATTGAAAACCAGCATAAAATATCATTGACAATCCAGCATCTTATACTTTTAAAAAAGTTGAAATACATATAAACATTGATGGGTTGCCTTAATGTTCTGCAAAGCAGTTCAGGCCAATTTTGATCATTGCTAAAGTAGGACAAATGTTTTCAAAGCCGTTAGTAGTTTCTTTTATTGTTGGTGCTAGCAAGTCAGCTTCTACTACTGAATTCTTTAAAAGATTTGTTGTCGTATGTTAACAATTGAATAGAATGGCATTAATGTAAATTGATGTCACTTTTCCACAAATACTAATTGTTTTATTTGTGATGCACCAGCTCGTGCTTTTGTAAAATGTTACAGGTGTGAAAAATGTATGCAAAAAGGTAAGTATGTGGAACGTAGAATTTCTTTTTTAGAGTTAAATGCCACGAAGCGCACAGATCAATCGTTTGTTATTCAGTTACAAAAGTAGCATTATAAACAAGATACTAAGTACCCTTATTACTACTTAATATTGGATTAGTTTCTTATGTGCCTCTAGAATGCATGCACTTGCTATGTCTTGGTGCTATGCGAAGCTTGCTAAAGCGTTGGCTACGAAGTAATAGAAATAATTGCTCAAATTGCAGAAAATATAACAATTGATTTACAAACTTTAGCAAAACATGTTTGCCTTGAATTTGCACGTAAGCCAAAAAGTCTGAAACCTATTGATCGATGGAAGGCAGTAGAGTTCAGACTTTTTCTTTGCTATTTAAGGCCATTAGTGTTGAGAGGGCGTCTATAATTACAACTATATCATCACTTCATGATACTACATGTGGCAGTGTCTATTTTTTCTGATAAGTTCTGAGTATAAGTTCTGAGATTTGTAGCACTTATATAAATTTGTCTAAAAGTTACCTGAACTGTATGGTGAGAGTTCTATAAATTATACATTGCATAGTCTTACACACATGTAATGATGTAAGAAAATATGGACCCTTTGATAAGTGCGTTTCGTTTTGAAAATGCCTTAAGAGGACTAAAAAAATTACTCAGAAATGGAAATTTGCCACTGCAACAAGTTTGCAGAAGATTATCTGAAGTAGGTACAACATTTTACACTTTTAATAAACCATGTAGTTATGAGCCCTTGGTGTCTAAAGTGCACTTTAAAGGTCCTACTTTTGAGATGGATTGCGTTCAATATGAGAAACTTGTGTACTGTGGGTTTTGCATTAACTCTAGACGCCTGTAAAAGCTGTGTGCCCTTAGATTCAGGAAAATTATTTGTGGTTAAAAATGTTGTTAAATGTAGGAGCAACAGAATTAATATAATTGGTCATTATTTTATTACACCCATGAACTTTTATTTATATCCTTGTCTGTCCAATATTTTTAATGTATTAATGTCCAATACTTTTAACGTATTGTAATGTATATAAGGTTTCACAGCTATCCTCAAAATTAGTTTGCATACAGTTAAATGCATTAAAACAAAGTGTATGGTTCTTCAGAAACAAGATTATTTTGTAGATTATCCTATACTTCATGGATCAGCTATTGATAAGTAAGACTACTGTTATTTATTATTGAAAAAAACAGCACACTGTACTGTTATTACTTATTAATGATTAAAAATTCAATAGAAATAAAATATAAGTTATTTTTGTAAATAATTACCCACTAGGGGATTCTTGTTAAAGTGTTTATTTGTAAAAAAAAAACGTATTAAAAAGGGTTCATAAAGTAAATTTTACCTAATATTTTTATTTTTAATTTGTTTTCATTAAATTCACCTCCTTAAAACTAATGGATAAACTACACATAAAAAGGCTATTATTATTTATTATTTACTAATTTATAACAGTCTGTAGTTTAATTTATAACTTAGAATGTGTATGTTTTTATTTAATAGCTGAACATGTTGAAGCTTAACTCTCGATAAAATTTTCTGTGACCTTTGAAGAAAATAAAAAAGGTTGCATGGAAGTTGTGCCTACTTGTTCAGACAAAGTTTGGTGGCCAAGTCACACGTTTCGACTTTATCTTTAGACTATCTTTAGTTAAAATTAAATATTTAAAATTTGTTAAATTACCTAAAAAGGTGTTTAGAACGAAACAATGGAAAATATAATTATTTATGTATTAATATTTTACATTATTATACTTTTTAAATTTTTTTATTCTATTATCAAATATTTCCAGTTATTCCTCTTTGACCCTTTACCACCAAAACTTTAATAATTCCTTTTTTTTTTTTTTTTTTCTTTTTCCTTTTTATTTTATTTATTCCCTATTTCCTTAATTATTGAAAAAAAAAATTTTTTTTAATTATTAAACGTTTTGAAGTTTTTATGTGACTCTTTTACCACCTTTTCCTTTAATGATTTTTGATAAATCAGATTTAAATTTTCTTTTATTAAAATGTTTAAAATTCCTGCTATATAAATTGTTTATGCATGGTATTAATAAATTATTGAAATTAGGACAAATAAAAAATTGAGGTAAGTGATCAAAAACAGAAGTTGTCAAATCTCCTGAAACAATTTCATTAGCTATACAACTAAAGAAAATATTAGTATTTTACAGTATAATATTTCCGTTCTCTTTCTCGAACAAGAACTGCTAATCGATTAATTTCAGTTTCCAGCTTTTTTTTTTATATTTAGCTTTCTTCGTTAAATTTCTACGTTGATAAGATATTTTATTTTTAATTATTTACTTTAAAAACTTTAATTATTACTTTTAATTACGATTTATAAGTAAAGTAATAAAGCATTACTTTTTTACAGTATAAAATCTATCAACTTCAGGTCAACAACGTTTTTTTATTATTATTATTCAACAGTGATTTATTTATTATTATTTATTATTTATCTACGCTAAACAAAGTTTGCTGTTTTTTGTTTGTTTTATTTACTTTTCTTAACAATTTTTTTTATTTACGCCAAACTAAAGTTTAGAAAAATCTTCTAAAAGAAAGTTCTCTGCCCAATCTATTTTTTTAAACACCATTCGTTGTTGGGGAGAGCAGAAACTTCACATGGTAGTAGCATTTCAAGACTTTTATTGAAATCTATTTAGATAGCTGAAATTCAAATCCTCTTCACATGCAGTATCCGGTAATGTTGGTCATTTTGCTGATTTTTTTTAACTAGAACTAAAGAAGATAGGGAAGGGGATTCTGGAAGCTCTTGCACTTTACAGAACTTTGGTTCTGAACGAAATGTAAGTTGTCTTTTAAATTGTCAACATTTGTGAACCAAAAATTTTTGTTATTTTGTACAGTTGTTATGCAGTGATCATTTTACCTTACAACACTGTTCAACGATTCCAACCTAACTTTTTTTTATAAGTTACAGCTCACAATAGATTCTTTAATTGATTTTGGTTACTTTTCTGACCTTAAAGTTTTAAAGTTAAATATTTATATTATATATAACGTATAATAATATAAACGATTCGGTAAGCAGGGGCCAATGCTATAAACATAAAAAACGAAGTTTTTTCCGTAAAACACGAAGTTTTTACCGTAAAAAGCGAAGAAAAAAAAAGTCCATTGCTATAAACATTCAAAAAATACCGTTTTTGAGATAAAAACTTCGCTATTAAATCCAATGCTATAAACGAACAAGGGAATCCCTTTTTCAGATAAAAAATGCGTTTTTCCGAAAAAAAATTTCAGATAGATTTTTTTTCTCTATTTTAGATATTTTCTTCGTGATTTTTAGCGGCCATTCTTGGAACAACGTTAGCACTTCAAAATCATTGAACATTCTCTGTTTGTGTTTTTATGTAGATATTTTACAGATAAAACTGAAAAGGATTTTGGTAATTAAACTAATTTAATTTAATTAAACTAATTTAATTTAAGTAATTAAACTAATTACTTAAAATCTGCATTTAATCGATTATTCAGTTCCTTGTTGGTTTTCCTTGTTAGGTTTTTGATAGTAATTTTGGTTAAACAAATTTTTCATGTTTGACTAAAGAAAAGTATATATAGTCGACAATTATGCCATATAATACACAAATACACAACAAAATAAAATGTTGTCTAAAGAACTTGAATTGTTACTAGCAATAAAGATCAGAGAAAACAAAGAGGTTCTTCTTGGGAAGCTTAGTATGTTTTAATTAGCAAACTATTTAAATAAAAATATGTATAATTACATTATATTTTATATATATATATATATATATATATATATATATATATATATATATATATATATATATATATATATATATATATATATATATATATATATATATATATATATATATATATATATATATATACATATATATATATATACATATATATATATATATATATATATATATATATATATATATATATATATATATATATATATATATATATATATATATATATATATATATATATATATAATATAGGTAAGCTTTTTTAGGTATGATTCTAATTATAAAATAATATATTATTATAGAATATTTAGTATTTTACTATATAAAACTATATTATACTATATATTGATTATTTATTTACTCTACTTTTAGGTCCATCTATTACTATGAGGCATAGAAATAGAATTTGGGAAGACATAATGTCACATTTAAATAGTTTAGGGGCAAAAATTGAAGATATCAACCAGCTGCGTAATAGAGAGTGGGATTATTTGCGAAGAGCTACAATGCAAAAATTTGCTAAAAGTCTAAAAACAGGTATAGTTTTGTTATATATAAATTTATATGTGTGTGTGTGTATGTGTGTGTGTGTGTGTGTGTGTGTGTGTGTGTGTGTGTGTGTGTGTGTGTGTGTGTGTGTATACACACACATATATAATTAAATATTTTTGTATATAAATAATATATACAAATATGTATATACATTTTTTAAAGGTGCTGCAGGGAGACAACTAACAGAATTAGATAATGTTGTCTTAGACATTCTTGACAGGAAGTCAATAAATGTATCTGGAATCAATGTTCCTGATTTTAATATCTCTTTTTGTATGACAGATGATGCATTGTCATCCACTCCCAACCAACTTTCTACTCCCACTGCCACCCTTTCTTCATCAAGTAAAGAAGTAAACTTTACTTTGAAACAATCTTCTGATACAGCTTCTTTTATTTCATCTATGTCTGGTATATTTTTCTTTATTGGTTAAGACTAGTTGTATTATAAGATATATATAAATATATATATATAATATATATATATATATATATATATATATATATATATATATATATATATATATATAGATATATAGCTATATATATATATATATATATATATATATATATATATATATAGATATATAGATATATATATATATATATATATATATATATATATATATATATATATATATATATATATATATATATATATAGATATATATATATATATATATATATATATATATATATATATATATATATATATATATATATATATAGATATATATATATATATATATATATATATATATATATATATATATATATATATAGATATATATATGCATATATATATAGATGTATATATACATATATTGTATAGTTTATAGAGTTCTATTTTATTCTTATATAAATTCTATACAAATTAATTGTTTATATTAGATGCAAGAATTGATTGTATGTTCTCCCCTAATTTAGACAATACCACTCTTGTTGGTGATAGTCGTCAGATACTTCAAGATAATGCAATTTATAAATTGTTTTTTTTTTAAATCTCAGTTGTTTAATTTAGTTAATTGTAGGTTTTAGACTTATAATTATATAACAGACAACATCAATTTGTGCTTAATTTTTTAAAACTAGTATTTCCAAAACCATCAAAAACTTCTTATTTTTAAAGGAATCTAAACCACCTTTCTTATTATTTTAGTTAACTGATCTTGTTTTGACACCTAGAATTAAATTTTAGATTCAATTCAAAATAAACCATCAATGGGGGCATTAAAAAATTTAAAAAGAAAACAAGCTAGAAAAAGTCTCTTGGTAGATGGAAGTTTTAAAAAATTGAAAGTAAGTGTTTTAGGGTGAGAAAAAGAAAGATTAGAAAAAGAACAAGAGTTAAGAGTTAAACTTTTGAAATTGGACGTTGCCCTCAGGCAACAGCAAATTCGAAAAGAAAAGGCTTTAACAATATATTACACAACAGCAACAAAGCTAATGCATGAGAAAATGCAACCTTCAAACCAGCAACATTTTGTAAATACAGACACGGTATTTTATTTTTTATTTTTTAAATTAATTTGTAGTAATATTTAGTATAACTTTATCATTAAAATTTTTTTTTTGTTTTAGGAGGAAATTCTCTTGCATTAAGAGAAAAGCTACATCATAATTTTATGTTAAATTTTGAAAATTATTGTATAAAAATATATACTATATTTAAACATTTGTCTTGTATAACCATGACCAATTACATTTTTTTAGTAACAATAAAAAATAACTCCAATCTGAAATTGTTATTGTTATTTCATTTTTTTATCACCATTGCCTTACAGTAATAAATTCTGTAAAACTTCACACAAACATTAAGACCAATGCTGTTGCGATGTGAAATAGATACAAGCATTACAACTATAAAGTTAACAAATCTCCTATTATTTTTTAAGCGTGCTCTATAAAAAAACAAAATATACATACTTAAATACAAATATAAACATATATTTTTATGGTCTAATTTTTTATAAAAATTTCTTGCATTTATTAAAAAATCATTGTGTAAACTTTTTTCCAATTTTAATTCAACTAATTTAGACACAAATCTATGATCCATGTCTAAACAATTTTGATAGATCCTATGCTCTAGAACAAATTGTTTATGAATTTTTAAACATTATTTTTAAGTCAAGTAGTTAAGTAGCTGTAATCGTCTATTCAAAGCTCTATCATTCTGATTTTCTTGAGCTAGATTTTCATCAGCTTGTTCTTCTTCGCGTTCTTCAAAGTCATTACCGTTGTCTCCATGTCGAATACACAAGTTATGGATAACAAATCCACACATGATAAGCTTAGAGGCATCTTCGACCTTATGCAAACGAATTCCAGTTTTCAAAGCATAAAACCTGTTTTTGACAATTCCAAAACATCGCTCAATTATGTTTCTAGTTTTTTTCTGTGCTATGTTGAAACGTTTTTGAGCTCCGTCTGGATCACCGGGAAAAGGTGGAATTAACCATTCTCGACATGGGTACGCAGAGTCAGCCAAAATTACAGCTCCATTAAATGGAAGCTCTCCAATTTCAAACTTGTTCCATAGGTTGCAATTTCTTAGAACCTAATAGCAGTAAAGTCACAATATTTAAATTTACTGTAAGTTACATTATAATACATTATATTAGTTAGTCTAAGCTACATTAAAATTAGCAATCATAATAGTTCAAATAGTATGTTCAAATATGAACATTCCGAAGAGTGTCACGTACTAGTTGAATAGCCGGCATTAGTGCACTAACAGTTGTAAAATATAACTTAGTGACAGACTTACATGTGCATCATGCCACCTTTCTGGACTGTTGGTCGATGCATAAAATATGGATGTGTCGGGTCCACATACTGCCATTGCATTTATGCTATGGACATGATGGCGATTGGTTAGAGAATCTTCATCTGCTTGAGGAGGGTTAGAAAGGAGTATATGAGATCCATCCAGGACACCACATACGCACGGAAAACCTCCGATTTCCATGAACTTCTGTGGAAGAGTGGAGCAATCATTGGGTCACTTTATGATCTCTTGTCGAATCTAATCTTATAGGATAACAATTTATATCTTTACTAAACTTAGTTTTTAATTTACTTACTAAAATAAAAATAATAAGCAACTTTATATGACAACGTAAAACTTTCAATAGTTTTATTAACTTAATACACTAACATTGAAAATAGCTTCTCCTACACTGTGTATAATACGATAAATTGTGTTGGTAGAGATTCCATGACAGTCTCTGAGAACATGAAAAAAAACATTTGTGCCAATAAAATGAAGAAATACCATTATCTGGAAACGTACTGAAATGCTTTTATTTCGCTTAGTATAATGTTGCAAATCATCTTTAAGCCTAGTTTCTAAAAAATCTAATACAGCTCTTGGGACTCGATACTGCTCTCGAAAAACGTTGTCAGAAACATCTTCGTTAAAAGAGCGACCATTAAACTAAAATGAAATTGAAAAACAAAACAAAAATATAATTTCTGTGCATATTTAGTATGATTTCTGATTTTGTTCGATAACAAATCATTAAAAAAACATCAAAATTTAGTAATTTTAAGTAATGCTTTAAACTCCAACCTCTCGAGGCAATCGGTGGCGAAGCTCATTTTCTGCAACTTCGAAATCTAAATCTTCATCCGAAAAAATTAAATCCATGTTCCTATTTTAATTTTACACAGTTTTTTTAAACACCAAATACTAGAATGTAAAAATATTTATAAAAATATAATAGACAGCACAGCCTACTTAATAACTAATAAAATTTATTTAGTAGGCCTACTTAATAAAAATTTTTAAAAAAATTGTTGTTATCAATGACGTATTACGGATATAAAAAGTGCGTGAATTTAAGTGACGTATAGGTTTTATGCTTTATAGCAATGGCCGAAAAAAATACAAATAGCGATAAATTCTTCGAGTTTACGCATTTTTTTACGTGTAAATAATTTACTTTAAAAATTGCGTTTTTACGAAAGATTTTTTTTCTCGAAAAAAACTTCGAATTGTTTATAGCATTGGCCCCAGATATCACATTTTATCATTTTATATATAAGTAATATGTAACATTTTATATATAAGTATATATGTAAGCAGATATCACATTTTATCATTTTATATATTAATATATAATAAACGATATTTTGATTTAAATTATTGTTTAAAATTAAAAACAGTAACAATGATGTTTAAATTTCTTTGTTACATTCATGTATATTTATCATATTCATATTTATATATGTATATATATATACATATATATATATATATATATAGCATAATTTCTTTAGTATATTCATATATACCCATTTATCTGTTGTTTGAGTTTAATTTTTTTTTCAGTCATTTAGATTTGTTACAAATGCAGCAAAGTAAATCATTCCATTGTTTTAAACCTTAAAATATATTGGTTTTAGTTTTTATATATAAATGTATATATATATATATATATATATATATATATATATATATATATATATATATATATATATATATATATATATACATATATCTATATATATATATATATACATATGTGTATATATATATATATATATATTTAAAGATAGACATGTATAAATATATATTATAAATATATATTTATACATGTATATCTTTAATTAAATAAAAATATTTACAATAGGTAAAAAAAAAAATCGGAAATGGTAATATTTTATCAAAGTATTTCATACCTTTTTAATTACTAGGGATGAGAAAATAATTTAAAAGCACGTTTAATGACAAACTAGAGGGGAAGAAGGTAATAATTCAGATTTAAATTGTTTAAAAAATATTTAACCTATTTACATAACTTATTGCATATAGTCATACAATTACCATCGATATCACTCAATAACAATATCACAGCATGGCATATTTAGTAATTTGCTAGGAGGGAGGTAATAATTCGGGCAGAAATGAAATTGTCTTTAAATTAATTTTACATAATTATGATAACTAATATTAAATAGTTAAACATTTTTTAATACTATCACGCAATATTAAAATCACAGTATCGTATAATTAGTTTCTTGTTAAGGGGAGAGGGTAATATTTCGGTAGAGGTAGAAACATTTATATAGTACTTTTACATGGTCATTTGCAAGGAGGGGGAGATAACAATTCAGACAGATTAGAAGCATTTGTACAAAATTTTAATATTGTCACGTAACTTAAAGTATATCGTTATATAATGCTTATCAACATCACTAAATATCGACGTTACAGTATCGCATGTTTAGTTATTTGCTAGGATGAATGTAATAATTCAGAAGACTGTTTAGTTATTTACTAGGAGAAGGTAATATGCTTCTAACAGCTTTAACGTAGAGGGCATTTTTGATTTGAGTTTTACATAGGGGGACGGAATAATTCAGGCGGTGGGAATAATCTTCTACAGCCACCTACTTAAGACATGTTGCCTATTAAAGCTGCCTGTTAACATAATATGCTTCGAAGTAATTTTCTGATTTAATTAAAAGTATTGACTATTTTATCAATTATATAATTATCATTATTCTATCAATATCTTGTGAACATTTTTATAGTTTTAACAATAGTTAGCGCTAATATTTGTACAACATATTCATATTTTATTTACATTATAATTATTACGCAAGGCTCCAAGATTAATAAACAGCGGATTGCAATAAAAATTAGTATAGATATTAACGCTAAAACGTTTCACTATTATGTAACAATTAAAGTCGGGTTTGTTACAATAATGTTAATTTAAACAGTTAATTATTAAACAGAAAAGTCGGGTTTTTTTTTTAATCAAATATCTTTCCAAACATAACTTATCATCAGGGCAATACAATATCACGCTAATAAACTGTTAAAATCAAGAAGCTGACATAATATATTAATCTAAAATCTCAGAGTAACATTACCTATATTACTCTAATATTTTACATTGCTCTATTAAATCGGCTTTTTTAATTTTTGTTTTAAAACGGTGATAACCTTGGCATAATATAGTAAGTGAATCTCGTCAATATGTTTCAGGTACTCTTGATGATTTTATTTTGTTAGAAATATCAAATAACTAATTTACACCATTTGAACCAAACCATTTGAAAATGTTATAATTTTTAAATTTGGTTTGCTAAAATATTTTAACAACAAATTTTTTAGTCCTCTGCGCTACCTGCCCTAAAACGAGTTGTTATTCAAATTATTCAATTGCAGTAATCAGAACAAATAAAACTCCTTAATAACAACGCCGGATAAAATACGTACCGAATTATTTACTCATTCTTCCAATTTCATTACATTGTCATATATTTGTTTTGTTTATTTTTGGACATACCAGACAGCATTTCGTCTCTTTAGCGTTTACTTATTTAACCAGGTCACCGTCATCCCAAGAAAAGATCTATTAAACAAATAACAAATTTAATATAACTATAATAATATGCAAAACTTAGCGTAAAAAAAATTTATGCAATTTCATTATATATATTTTTTTTATTTTAGTTGACTTTTTAGTTACCTGTAATGAGAAGACAAGCTATCAGCAGCGGTTGCAACACCGTCTTGCTTATTCAAAATTTATATGAGATGATCTTAGTCTTTTTCCCCTATGCGATTGATATCTGTCATCAGCTTTTTCCTCAAAGGAACCTGGAAAGTAGGGCAGATATATTCCAGAAACCTGCGAAATGCCTTAGAATCTGTCTCCTGGGTCGGAGATAAGATAAAATCAAATTAAAAAGTTACCAACAAGACTTTTATAAGTTTTTTTGAACCAAGTTTGTGTAATTTATGTTAATAAGAAATTTACTTTATCTACCTGTAGTACAAATTTAGAGCCTCTTTCTGATAAGACCTGGGCTGTATACAACCCTCTACACTAATCTGGTTTGATTTTAGCATCAGGTTCTTTCCTGCTTTGCAAGAAATTTTCTTGCTTTTCTTGCTAACTGAAGCCAAAACAGCCAAAATATTTGCCTTAAAAATCACATATCTTTAATTATAATGTTTCTTCAGGTTGAAGTGGCTATTAATTGCACCGGAAATTAACATTTGGACCTAAAACTTAATATATATTTAATTTCACAATTTTTTGTCAAAAGTCAAATATTATCAGAAATTTACCTTAATTGACCACTTGAACCAGATCTTTCCAGGTGCAGTAGAATATTCCATATAAGAAACATAAATATCCTCGTCATTGTCGTAATGGTTGAGTTAAAAGTTACTAATCTAATAATGTGATTAAAAAATAATTATAAATCTTAGTAAAAGAGATCGAATACTCAAAAATAAAGTATTATAGAGTCCCAGCAAACTCGCCATGCTTGCTCCATGCATGGCCCACCATTGGTGTCATGACTGGCCCACCATCAGCCGACAAGCATGGCCCAAGCCAAGTGTTGCTCACCGTTTAATGCATGATCCATGCATGGCAGCCGTTTTTCGACCAGCGTTTAGCCGTTGCTTTACCAGTGCTCATTTTTTATGTTATTTTTGCTTTATTATTATTCTTTTGTTACTTTTATTTAAAACTAATACTTAGCACATAAGAGAATTTAAATTAAGAGGAATTCCTCGTTCTTCCTTTGTTCTAAGACGTAATAAATTGCCGGAGGAAGAATATGAAAATAAGTCAATGTTTACTTAACTCAAAAAAGGTATGCGCAAAAACATATAATTGATGAGATATTTCAAAATATTATAAAATGGAATGTAGAAAATTAAGTCCACCGTTTTTGCAATACGCTTTATATTGACAAATATTTTATATTTCAATAAAAGTTAATTCAAATGCCATTCAAATTCACATAAAGGTTTAAGATTAGCCATCATTTCTTCGGCCGCCATTTATTCGATCATATGGTGTTAAATATCGATACTCCTCGACTTCACATTTTACTGCAATCTTTCTCGCATGTCAAACTGCTACTGATAAATCTAAAATAAAGCAATTGAGTCGTTCGTAATATAAGACATTTACACTTAAAATATTACATCTACACTTATTACTTATTATATTACGTTACTTAACAAATCACTCGCTGTCAATTTTACAACGTTGTCAACAATTACTCCAAACAAATTTTTATTTATTTTTATAGACTTAAAAACTAAAATTCATGTGTATATAAAAATAGATTTGAAAAAAAGGATAAAAATCGATGACGATACACTTTAAGGCAAAGAAATGCAAAGAAAATACAATGTTTGTTTACATAGGATTACAACCAAAAGCTGCTAAACAGCTGAAAGTGAAAAAAATGTTAAATAAGCTTCAAAACTGTAATAAAATGTAAGAAATGTAATCTCTGCATTAAGTAAAAAAAGTTTAAAATAACACGTAAAACAAACTATAATAAAAATGACAAATAAATTAAATTAAATCAAATTCAAGACGAAAACTACAAGTTTTGTAAAACTACCATCTTTCAAGAGTTTGCGTTAACCAGCGTTTTATGCACCATTCAACATCTGCTTCATATCCACCTTTCTCAAGCTTTCAAAGCGTGACTGTTAAATTGATAAAAAATATATTTAAAAGCTATTCACTTAATTCTCACCCAAAAAAATTGCACTTACTGTCAATGATGACTGGAACTTTGAACTTTCCAAACAAACGTTTAGTTTTATACATGTCATGTCACATTTATTTTTTCAGTTGATCATCAACATCATTATCATCAAAAACTTGACTGGTTGCTAAATAATAATTTGCGTCATTATGCAAATCAAAATAGTTTCCAGTTGAATAAGTTGCAATAGCTGAATTATTTATCAGGCTTTTTAATTCATTTAAATCATTTTATTAATAAATTCAATTAAAATAAAAATTACATTACTAAAAGTCATAAAATAACAAATCATTATTTCATTATTTAAAAAACCCGAACAACCTACGCACATTTCGAGTAAATATGTTTCTCAATATTTCTTGTGATAGCCTAAATTAAAAAAGATTGGTTACATAAATACTTAAAATGGCTAGGCATGTTCAACTATCTATTCAAATCTAAAAATTCTTACATATAAAAGAAAAAATCAATGTTAACATCCACGATTTCATGGCAAGTTTTAAACATTTGTATTGCACTTGAAGATAAAAATAAATTATTTAGTACATTAAGGAAGCATTAACTATGAACTAACAATAATCAGAAAAAATTGTATTAAACTTTTCAAAATGACTAGGATATACTATATCTCTAAAGTATCTAATGATTATGTAGCTTTAATATAAAATCAAAATCTAAATGGCAAAACAAAAAAATATTTAACAAAAAGGTTATTTCAATAAGTATATATTTTAGATATAGTTTAAAATATATATACATACAAATAAAATATAAATACATACACATAAAATATAAATAGTTACAAATACACTGGTCAAAAACTTAAACCGGTGGTTTCAAAGAAAAATATTTTAAAATGAAGAAAGACCTTTCACTAAAATCCCTGATTGGAGGTATTAACCAAAAAAATAAATTTCAAAACTCAAATTTTCAAAACAAATAAATCTAAACCTTAATCTGCCACTGAAAATATTACTATTGTATGTATGTATGTATGTATTGTATGTATTGAATGTATGCATGTATGTATGTATAGTAAACTATAAAAATGAGTATTATACTATAAAAAAAATCATACTCAAGTAATGAAAGAAAACCATTGTATAATATAAAATATCAAAGAAAGTTCAAGACAATCATCAAGAATTTTGAGTTAAAGTTTTTAATGCACGATGTGCACGACCACCATTTCTATCAGGAGCTTGCATCAACCATCTTTTAATGCACTTCTCAACATCTGGATTACTAGCACCTTTTTCATGCTTTTGAACTGCAACTGTTAAATTTAAAACAAGATATATGTGATCCACTTAATTACCACAAATAAATAAATATTATTTTGCTTACTGTTGACTATGCCAGGAATTTTTTTTTAATTTCCAAATGCATCTTTATTTTTATATTTATCCCTCCAATTCATTTTTAGTGCTAGTTCATGACATACTAGTTGACTCATAATGTTATATGTTATTGATTTCAAATTGCTCCCACCAATTACACCAAGCAGCCTTGACTAACATAAAATTATAATATTTATATAATTACAGATATGTTTATATATTTATATATATATATATATATATATATATATATATATATATATATATATATATGTATATATATACATATATATATATATATATATATACACACACACCTATATATATATATATATATATATATATATATATATATATATATATATATATATATATATATATATATAAAATCTATTATTATATATATATATACATATATATATATATATATAAAATCTATTATTATATATATATACATATATATATATGTATATATATATATATATATATATATATATATATATATATATATATAATCTATTATTATATATATATATATATATATATATATATATATATAAAATCTATTATCATATATATATATATACATATATATATATATATATATATATAAAATCTATTATTATATATATATATATATATATATATATATATATATATATATATATATCTATATATATAATCTATTATTATTATTATATATATATATATATATATATATATATATATATATATTTATAATTTATTTGGTAATATTAAAGCAAGTAAAAAAGGTAAATCAAGTAAATTGCTTATTTTTATTACTGTAATACAAAGAAAATTTAATTGAATTGAAAGGGTTGTTTTAAAACAACAGGTTTATCAAGATGTAGTCAAATGTGTAAAATTGGATAAACAACATAAGATTCTTTTTTATATGGCAGCCGAACAAACTGCAATAATTATTCTAATACATATGCTTTGTTTAGGTTAGAGGAAAGATTAGAAACTCTAAAAATATTAAAATCAGATGATGACATTGGATATTTAAAAAAGTCCTAAATTGTTCTAAATTTTTTATATACAACAGTTACTTTGCCATCATGCTCCTCTACAATATTACACACTTTTGCAACATCTAAAGAAATTTTAACACAAGCATCTCTTTCTTTTGTTGCAACAGTAAGTCCATCTTTAATAATGATTGAAAACTGTTATTTTGTTTTTAATTCTGTGCTGTTTTTTTAATTGAAAATTTTTGAAAGACTGAAAAGTGACATGACTTTCAGACTCATACCAACATTTTTCTTACCATATAATGTGTAGTGATCAACAAAAGCATTTAACAAATTTGAAGCTTGTAATAAAATGTTTTTAAACAAAGAAGGACTCAAAAGAATGATCATTCCACATTACAAAAGAATAAAATTTTTGTAGTATTCTTCTGGTACTATATCAACAATAGCAACAGCGCCAACATATGGCAGAAATAGCCTAAACTCTGTTGCCTTAAATCTATCTAAAAAAGAAAAAGATCTTGTTTTTCTAGCAAACTCTTTTGGTATTTAATTGTACATACTTTCTAATCGAGCCGTTATAAGAGATATTGAAACTGATCCAATGGTTGTCCGTCGATCTCCAAACCCATCTTTCCACATCTTCATGAGTCTTCTGACAACACCTAAACAAACTAAATGCATATAGTCAGCAGGGAAATCGTTAACCATATCTATTTTTAATTCTTAAAGGGAAGAACTTCCTGGGTGATGTTCAATATTTGCCTTTTTTCTAAATAAGTAATCACTCCTTAATTATCACTGCCAGAAAAAGTCATTTTATTAAAATGTTCTCCTTTGATATTACACATAAAACATGAATAATAACCACTGTGGTCTTTGGTGCACTTGATAAATGCTTTAGCTGGTGTATCACATACAACTGCATGTATTTTAATTACAATCTTTCTCTCTTCAATTATAAGCGCTTCTTCAAACATTTCACACTCTTTAACAAGCTTATCTAAAAAATTATTCACATTAGGTTTTCCTTTTTTACAATAGGCAAGTCCAATAAGAAATGGTGATGTTTCAACCTTATGAAAAAATCCTAAATTTGGCCAAAACTCATCAGAACCTGATTTAATTAATTAAAATCCATCAAAATTTAGCTGTAACAATAAAAAATTATTTGTCGGTCCAGCTTTAGTTAATTCAACTACATGATCTTTAATGTAAAAATGGTAATACAAAATTTTCAATATTGTCTATAAAATAAGGAACTTTTTTACCAAGTAGACCATTAATGCTTAAGGGTATATCAGGATAAAATAATTTAAGTCGACTTAATAAATCAGAAGTCGCAGCATCAGTTATGTTAAATTGAGTATGCCACTCACGGAGACTTGAAATAATATCTATTATAGCTGACTCATTTTTAAAAACCATTTCTTCATCATCCAGGTAAGAACCACAATAGCTGCTTTCTTCATCAGATTGCAAATTTGAATTTGATTCAGTTTCGAAAAAATGTTCTACTTTTGTATTTTTATCATCAGGTACACTTGTGAAGAAATTGCTGCATGGTGAACTAGCATTTGGCAAACTCAAAGAAATATTCTGAAAGTTATTTAAACATAATTCACCTGCGTTTGTTTCTATAAACTGTTTCATTATATTATTCGTGGGATTCAACTGCTCGCATATTTCATTCTTCACTATATTTATTTCAGCTAAAACTTTCCGTTTTTTTGTCCAGGTTGAACTTTCGCTTTTCCTTTTAAAGCTCATGAAGAAAGAATAAAACAATATCTAAATAATATAAAGTAATTGTTTTAAACCAATTTAGATATAACTTATATTATTAATATAGTACAAACTATGAAAATACATTATATAATACTATTAATAATAGTATTATATAATATATTTTATAATATATTATAATTTTAATACTATTAATAATAGTATTATATAATAGTATTATTAATAATAGTATAAACCATGTCAGGTTGTAATATTATGCATTACATTACACTATTATTTGCTGTTGTATTATAATATAACCTGTTCTGAATTACAAAGTTTCTTATCATTTAATAATGAACTAAGATAAATTTATTACAAATAGAAAATCAATACGTAAAAAGTAATAAGGAAACTGACGGTAGTTGAAAAGTTAAAGATGGCAAATTTTGTAAAATAGGACATGGGCAATTGTAAAAACCTTTATTTTATCACAAACATGGTTTAAGCCTGGCACAAGATCGGCAAAGTTGACCGATCGTAAAACAAGCGTAGCCAACCGTTGGTTGATGACCGGCATCACTGGCGCGGTGATTCCGGTCATCAACCAATGAATCTCATGCATGGACCATGCATGGCAAGTTTACTGGGGTTAGTACGTCCTACACTTTGATTTATTACAAGATACCATTGCATATTATATTCAAAACAACCTAACCACCAATTTGAAAATCAGTAGCAACTCATCTGCTATCACCTGAATATTGTCGTTTAAATCTCGCCGTTATTTTAAGCTGCTTATCTCGCATCATCAGTTTCATCAATCTCGTCATCAGTTAGATAAACCTTGTCACAAAAAAGTTTCCAAGCTTTCCTGATATTTTTATTTACTCCATCTGGAAAAATGTTCTTAAGATATCAAAGTGTAACTTGAAGCATATGAATTTGGGTAACATACTCAAGTTGTACTAACAGAAAGCAACCCGTAAACGGCTTATTAGTAATTAAATCATTAATAACAATATGACTTGATATTTCATCTTAAAAAATATAATTAAGTACAATTTTATCTATAAAGAATATTTTAAATTGGGCTCTTTATCAGTAATGTCATTACTTATAGTTAACGACATAATGATAAAAAAGAATTTATCATCAGTTAAGTTTTTTTTTTAAATCTGTTACAACACAGCAGGTACCAGAAGAGGAAAATCGAGAAAAGCCTGCCAGTTCCTAAATAAATGTTTCCAAGGCAGCATGCTAAAAAAAATAAAAAAGACACGCAATTAATATTAATGGCATAAGAAAAGTAACTGTTACTGTTTACGACAAAAACAACATCGTAGCACAAAATAGCTAAAACACAAATAACTATAAGAACTGGTTTTATTATGTAAACATAATTATTTTTACCTTATGATGTAAATTAACAGCTTCTCCTTAACTGTTGACTAATGAATAATAGAGTAAACTTTACATCATATAAATTTACTAAATTAAAACCATGTTTCAACAGTAAACAAGCTAATCGAGTGATGACAAATGCAACTAACAAAAAGAACATAATTATATGTTTGAATTTATAAAAAAGATTAAAATTATTCAAATTTAATACTTATTAATTGTTACTAGCAGTAGGAAATCCGTAATACAGGTTTTTAGTAAATAAATTATTATTACCAATTTAATTTTTATTTGTTTTCTCTAATGAAATACAAATTTATTAATATTTTTTAGTTCTGCTTACTTATATTTTTCTTGGCTTCTTAGTTAAACAAAACTGTTAGCCTCATTAAAAATACAGTAAACCATTTATTTCGCAACGTTCGAACATTAAATGTGCAAATCACAACATAATCGTTTTGTTAAAGTATATATGACTTGAATTATATGCATAGATCATCCAAGTCTTATTTTAAAATTGCGAAAAATTTTTTTAGGTAAAATATCCGGAATATATTTTTCCTTTCCTTCCTCTTAATTTTGCTTTTAGCTGAGTAGTTTCTATTTTTTTTGTTAACTTTTCTTTATTTTGCTAAAAGTGATGAGTGAAGCTTAAAAAATAAATAATCACAAAAATTATACCTTAACTTGTATTTTAACATAACTAATTAATATATAACTTGTAAACTCGTATGAAAAGAAATTGTTTTGGTTATCCGGAAAAACTATAAGTTGAAAAATATATCCGCAATTCTGGATACGGCTAATCCCTGTATACTGCTCCTATACTATTAATGCTTATTACTCAAACTATCTTTTTTTTTAATAATCCAACAGAAATTAAAATAATAAAAAAACTGAAAAAAAATACGGAAAACAAATATGTCGATTTACTTTATAGTTAACGTATATCGACATATATTTATTTCAGAATTCATTCAATCCAAATTTATGCTAATGCAGAAAATATTTAGCGAAAAATGTGCGTAATATTTTTTGCCTTGCCGCTTGTCTTAACTTTGCGTTAAAGTTATTAGTTTTATTTAAGACTTTTTATTAATTTGAAATTTTATTAATTAGTCTGAAAGCGTTGAATAAAAGCAATGCTTTTTTTTATTCACGCGGCCTAATGAGCTGAAAAGGCTATATAAGAGATGTTAAAACCATATAAAACAGTTGCAAAAATTATATTTTTAAAATTGTGTTCACTTTTTTTTAAAACAAATTTATATACATGATAAATAGTTAAATATGTAACAAAAATTAAAAAAAAAATCTATATAAAACATATTTTTCTTTAAAACAATCAGTTATAATAGCTGCCATCTCCAGGCCCGAGGAGCCGAGCATAGCCTATTGTGAAGAAAACCATATTAAAATAATTAAAAATACTTATCATTAATAGGGACGACGATTAAACATTAAAAAAACATTAAATGTGAATCCAAATTAGTAGGAAGTTATAGAAAAATTAGTAAAAAGGGAAAGAAAAAAAAATAAGAACAAAATAGATCGATTTTTAAAAACTACTTAATTTTGTGAGCACTTTGGCTATGGTGTTCATTTTTGAAACCAATATCTTTATCTTTAATGAAAAGCCAACTTGTTTAATTAATCTCATTCAAAGAGCAAAAATATTAATAACACTAAGGATAAAACAAACGAATGAGATAAACAACTGTACTTTAGTAATAACAAATGCTGTATTGGCTTTTAGTGAATGATTAAAAGCAGTTAGAGAAACTACCTGTAATCATTTTTAACGATAGACACCACGGGAAGGTAAGCCAAGCCGTCTATCAACACAAAACATTACAACATTAACATCACAACAATTACGCAAAGCAATAGCAAATAGCTTAAGATATTTGTAGAATAAAATTACACTAAATATTAACAGACATGTGTTATATATATATATCGTCCATAAATTACGCAACGCAAAATATATCTAAAAACTGAAGTAGGAGATATTTAGCTCTTTTCTAGGAGATATTTAGCTTTTTTATGCGGCAATTGTCATTAAACTTAATGCGTTAATTTATCTAAATATTAAAACCCTGTGAGGGAAAACTTTTGAACTTTTTTGTTTTATTGTATAAGTTGGCGTTACGTAATTTATGGACGATCCCAAACACCTTTTGGTACTAAATCTGTCTCACACCTCACGCCTCTTGGCTGACAAAGTTAGCATCTTGCTTATCGCTACTTTACTTTTTTTTTCTTTTTAAATAGATTTTTAGTTATAAAAAATAGCCGGCTAGCATAACAGTCTAGCTCTACACACACTGCAAGTCACTTGCTTGGCTAGTTTAACGGTCTAGCTCAACACACACTTCAAGTCGCGACACTTGCTTGGCTAAATTAACGGTCTAGCTCAACACACACTAAAGTCACCACAAAAAGAATGACTTTTCCTCCAAACGGATAGTTGTTGTTGCAAACATCTTTTAACAACCTATCAATTGCATTTAAGGCGTGTTTAGGTATCATGAATATTTCATCAAGCATAAATAAACCAACTTCACTTAAAAAATGTCCATGTATAGAGTTAGGGGTTATATAACATGTGTTTTTATCCAA
>NC_088929.1:36440000-36512500 GCF_038396675.1 Hydra vulgaris
ATATTTAAAAAAAAAAGATTCAAATGCAATTTCTTTAGAATATATATGATACGTAAACCTTTACAATTTAACTAATTAGCTTAACCACTGGTTTACCATTGAGGTCAAAAATTAATAAACAAAAACTAAAATAATTTATTACAATTATTATTTAAAATAAAAACCTCTAACAATTTAATTTAGGATTTAATAATATCTATATTTTTTTGGCAATGTCAGTTAGTATATTTTTATCTAAAGTAATAAAAAAGATGAAATCATTTAAGAACAAATTTAAAAATCTAAATATAAATTCAGATACCTTAAAAAGAAGCATAACACAACATTCTTTTGACAACTTCCAACATAATTTTTTTACTTTTTCTACTTTTTTCTATTTCTATTTTACTATTTTCCATACCTGTTTTTTTTTCTAAAAGAAAATATATATATAGATATAGAGAAATATAAAATATACTAAAATATACGCAAATTTATGTTAATACACTTATATGTCCACAAATAACAGTCTTATTTTATTGAAAGAAAAGGAAACAGGCTATAAAAATCAGGAAAATACAAACAATCAACAGCAAACAAACAATAGCAAAAAATTTTATAGTAAAATTAAACAATGAACAACATCAATTCCTCTTAGACTAAAAATTTACTAGCTCTAATTCGCTTGCAGACCTTGCTTGAAAGACCGCGTGGAATACTGATCCGCGTGTAGAAAAGCCTAAAAACAACATTAAAAACGACACTACTACTATTATTACTACTACTATTAAATTAGCGTATTAATATTTAGATTATAAGTAGTGAAATTCATACTTAGTTTTGTTCTTAAGTTATTTTGATTTTACTTAAGCAAAAGGGAGCCGAGAGAGGCCCTGGGTGTTGGGAGCGATAATTTCTGTAGTGCTTAAATGTTAACGCATTTAAAATTAAAAAAGCTCTCTAATGTTAACGACTCTAAATTAAAAATAGAAGAATATTATACAAATAATAAATATTTGCAATTTTATTTAATCAAAATATAAAGCAAACCTCACCATTTTTAAAGGTGACAGAAAATGATGCTAAAGATTTTAAAAAAATGAATAGATTTAATAGGGTTAAACATGTAAAAAATTTATTTTAAAAAAAATATGAGTATAACGTGACCAGTTAAAAAATGTCATATTTATTAAAAATTATAAATATTTGCAATTTTATTTAATTAAAATATAAAACATAACCTCACCATTTTCGCTGGTAACAGAAGACGATGCTAAAAATATTTTTAAAAAAATGAGAGTAAATTAAAAAGGGTTAAATATGTGAAAAATTTTAATAAAAATATGAGTAAAACACAGTTAAAAAATGTAACATTTATGAAATAATTCTTTCACATATTGCACATATTTCTCGATACAAAATATAAAACACAGCCCTATTTGTTATGCTTCTACCAGACACTAAAGACAAAAAAATATACCTTAGAATAATCAATAAAATAATATTTACATATAAATATATAATTATAATATTTTTACCTACTCCCCTAATTTCTTCCATAAAGTTGTCTAGAGTAAGAAAAAAAGATAACTGAAGATAAAACTAACCAAAAATAACTTTAAACTAAACCAAAACTATAAACTAAAATAATCTTTAAATCCTAATATCTGAACCTCAGTAGATAATTATATAAAATTTAAAACACAGCCCTACCAGTTATGCTTCTACCAGACACTAAAGACAAAAAATATTCCTCAGAATATTTCATAAAATAATATTTAAGGTTGGTTGTCC
Organism: Hydra vulgaris; assembly: GCF_038396675.1. NCBI lineage: Eukaryota > Metazoa > Cnidaria > Hydrozoa > Anthoathecata > Hydridae > Hydra > Hydra vulgaris. The sequence continues at coordinate 36,441,774 of NC_088929.1, forward strand.
ATTTTTTTGTGAAAATGAGTTATGTATGATACCTTTTTAGCTTTTCAGTATCTACACAGAGGTATTAAGACTGTTGTTCTAAGACAATGTGAAACGAAGTTAGATCAATATAAAAGGTTTGGTGTCCTACAATGTTCAAAGGAAAAACGTCTGTTCTCCAGAAACGACTTTTTACTTTTTTTATTAAATTTCTTTTTTGTCAAAATTATATATCATGTGCCAAAAGACAAATTAAATAAAACACGAAAAATATTACACTAATTTAATCATTAAGAATAAGTCAATAAAGACTAATTACTTTACTATTTCCTCTATCCTGAACAATTTCTTAAATGTGACAACCGACTTTGACTTCTGAGGTACAGATATAAATGTTTTATTTATATAACTATACTAATCATATAACTTATACTTTGTTTTTGTTCCAACAGTGTTTTCTTCATCATGATTAATTCATTTATTTATTAAAAGATTGCTACATATTTTAACAGCCTTAACAGACATCCAGCCTTAACATTAATGCGAGCTTAATATTTCTTTGATAAACATGGATTGTAAGGTTCCACCCAGCAGTTATCTACATTGTTACCTTTAATATTAATAACCAAGCCATCATCACGACGTCTATAGCGTGGATAACCATTATGAACTGCTACTGTGTTAGCGCTAAATTCTTTAGGATAGTATTCAGTATGCCAAATGAATCGTGAATCATGCAAGTTTTAACGACATCATAAAGATCACGATTAACAATCGGAATTTCTGCAGATATTAAATTATTGATATCATGCGCTGTTCCAAGCTTATCATCATTGGCAAAGTTAAGTAAAATATGAACGTGTGGCAAACCACGCTTTTGAAATTTAATAACCTGAACATGTGTTACAACTTAAAAATGTCATTGAGAAAGTTATTTAATTTCAGTTAAAATACTCAAATAACCAAGTCAGATCTTATCATTTGCTGTCTGACCACCATTTTGGCTTGCAAGTAAAACTAATAAAAAGATCTGGTTTATCATACGTTTTATTTATAGCCATAGCATCTTCAAAGTTTTCATTTAAAGCTCAAGGACTTCCTACATAAGTTGATGGCAAAACTACAACACACCCTGGCCTAACTTTATGATCATTTCCAAGGTTGTTTACATGTTCGTGTAAGGCATCATACAGCTCGCTTCTCAGTTTGTTTTGGTTATTTCAGATAGAAGCAAGGCGCTAACCTTCAATTTTAACATACCCATCAACAGCATGTTGCTGAAACAGTTTTTGCCATAAAAAGTGAAAACATATTGTCTAACTGAAAGTTTATAATTGTAATACTGAGATAATGTAACATGATTTACCTAACAAACCTCTCCTCGTTTAGGTGTTATTCTTTGCCGCATTATTTGCTGCTTGCCAAGCAGCATTTCAAGCATTTTGTCGATTATTACTTTTATCTCGCCTAAGCCTATCTCTTTTATATCTGCGACGATTAACTAGCCAATTAAATTTTCATTTTTTAAATATCTGCTTCTAGCCTAATACCATTTAAACTTCAATTTTAATTGAAAGAAATAACAAAAAAAAAATTTCTACTCCAAATAGCACACACAAATAATTTTTATATATAACAAACTGCCACTTAAAACAAATTATTCAGCAATCTTATGACTTTAAAAATATATATATATCAGCAAGGAGATGTTTGAAAAAAAATTAGCAAATAATAATTTAAAAAAATTATTAGAAACTTGCAATTATAATAATAAACGTACTGCTAACATGGTAAAATAAATAAAAACGTTGTAAACCCTTTTTTGCTAACTTAAACATTATTTCTTCAAAGAAAATTATTAGTAAAAGTTTTTAAAAAAATCACAAAACTATACAATATTTTGTTCTTCTATACCACATAAATACATTATCTGATAAATCTAAAAAAAAAAATGTAACGAAAAAGTAAATAGATAAGAAAAACATTACATACAATAAATAAAAAAAAGGCTGTTGTGATTTACCAGAGTAGTAGTTGTAAAATATTATTGTTTCATGTTAGCTTGTACAAAATAATTTATGCTGGAACATCATGATTCTTAAATATTGATAGCAAAATCATGTAGTAAAACAGCGCTAAAGACAAAAAATCAAATTGAGATAAAACAAATTGTATATATGGCTAAATAATTTATCTTAGCTTTTAGTGAATGTTTTAAAGCAGTGATTTTTAATAATAAACTTATCTATTTATCGTTTTTAACATTAGATACCAACGTTAAGGTTAGCCAAATGTCAATCAACTCAAAAGATAACAAAAAACAACACCACAGCAACAACACACAACAATAGCACACACCATAAGTTAATATAATATGCATATAACATAACTTAAGTAACATAACATTCATATATAACAGAAGATAAGTAACAACATTACGCAAAATTTTATTAAAATACATTATTATGTATTTTTAGAATAATTTATAGTAAAGGCTTGAAAACAGCTAGACCTAAAGCAGTAGCAACTTGACACAGACACTATCGTGTAACCCTCTGTTATAAGTACATCATATGGCTGGCAAAGTTGACGAATCTTGCTCTAAACGTTTACTAAGTCACAGCACTTTCAAAACATGGAAACATTTTAACATAAACATATGCACCAGCTAATAATTAAACACATTTATAAAACAATTATATAACATATATTAACAAATACCCAAGCAATAAAAAAACACTTTACATTATTATAAAAAAACATTGATAAAACAACTATAAAGCACATACTATCACATACACATACTTATCAAAAAAGCATACATGCAAACAATAAACATATGCAAACAAAAATTTAAAAATGACGCGAGAAAATTTAAAAGATTTAAAGTAAACAAAATACTCATTACCTTAATTATTTTTCTACTCATTACCTTAATTATTTTTTTTTATATAAGTACTGTAATCCTTATAACAAAATTTAACCTTTCCATGCAATAACATGTGACATGCCATGTCAGTGTTGGCATAAAGTTTTAATTTTTTTTCTAAATTTTCTAAAAGTGAACAAAAATAGCTAATAGCGTCACAAAAATTTCAAAGTAGTAATAACCACTTTTATGGAAATAGCATTAGTATAAATTTTTAAAAATAATTAGACCTCATCCATACCCCTATTTCCTTTTAGAAAATAAAGTAATAAAATAAAACTGCTAAAAAGCTAAAGCTAAAGGAAAAACTAAAACAGACAAAATCATTTTGTTTGTTTTTGAAATATTGTGAAAATGTAAACGATTTAAAAAATTAAAAGGAGTAATCCTTTCTACTTTATATCTAGTAAAATTGTTATATGTAACTATTTTCTATACTTACTTCAATTATAATATGATTTTAACGATGATTATTTATCTTAATATGCTTCTTTATGTAATATTTCTAAACTAATAAATAATAATTAAATTCCAAAAGGTAAAAAGTTTTAACTCGCTTAAGAGATCTTTCTTTAAAGACCGCATGCATTTTGCTATTTTAAAGCCTAGTAACTAATGAAACGACGTTAAACAGTAAACGTTAAACGTTTTCTGTAGCAATTATATTGAGATATTCAAGAGGTAAGTTGACTTTCTATATTTAAAGTTAATGCTGAAGTTTTATAGTGTAATCCAACATTTTTTTATTTTTACTTTAGTTAAGTAAATTCTGCTGAAATATTTTTTGTCAATACATGACATAATTACGTTTTGGTGTGCAAATGAGCTTATTTCATATTGTGTGAAACTCAAAATTTTCGGATCCCATACAAATAATAGTAATTTTTAAAACAATTGAATAAATATAGAATATAAATGTAAAAACATACTTTTTTACGTGTAAACTTCTTTTTCGCTCATCTTTATAATTTCTCTATTTAAGTTTTTGTTTTTCTTCTCTCTTTCATTTCTTACTTTTTGTTTTTACTGACATCTATAATATTAGGATCTTTAAAATGCAAATATTGGGATCAAAACATATTATCCAAAAAGGTTATTTAACATTTAAATGCATTACTATAAACAGCAATGAAGGAAATAACAGCACTTCCTGGAGGAAATGTGATGAAAGAATGCTTGAAAAGAATAATTTTTTTATCAAAATCATGCTCCATATCATTCCTGAAGCATGTCTATACAACAGCATTGAATTTTTGTTAGGTATCAATGGTGAAAAATGTTGTGCACTGAATGCTGGATGCTTGAAAGTGTCCGATTGAAGACCACATAAAATATTGGCTTCTTTTATATTACAAGACACTACAAATTCCTTCGACTGAGCCTTTGTCAAGGTGAAAACATGCTTGAGGTCGGTTTATTTTTCTGACGTTCCTTCCGAAATAGCAACAATAATTTGCTGGTTGTATTCACTGTCTTTGGATTTCTTTGTGGTAAAGAGTCGCTTTCTTGGCTGTGAATTATTAAGATTAGACCTTGTATCTTATTTTACAATCCTAAGAGAAAAATTCAAAAATCCTGCACCACAATCTACTTCAAGTGTGACGGCGTGCTCAAAAAGTATCTTTTTTTCCATAAAAAACCTAGTCAAGCTATTCATTAAAGTCTTTACAGTGATGATTGTTTTTTCTAAATTACAGTGATGATTGTTTTTTCATATAACTCTTGTCGAAGAACATCAGTTAGATTTTTTCCCGTTGTTGATTACACGTCTAAGAATCCAAGTTCTTTTGTTCATTTAATGCTTACACCTTCACTTTTACTCACAAGAGAACTTGCATTCATATCAATTTTTACAAATCGAATGACTAGGGATAACTGCTTCTTGTCACTAGGGTCAGGTGTGCAATCTAGCATTTCTGAGGAATACTTATTTGCTTTTATATCGGCTACATTCTTAGATTTTACCTTTTCAGACAGCAGCTTTACTATTTCGTTTCGAATGTTACCCCTGCCTCTAGGTAGTAATTATGAATTTCAGGTGATTGAATTCGTCTAACATGCTTTTGAACGACGGGGATCAAACGTAGTCAACATTAGTCCCAAAAATTGCCGCTGTTTCGTTCAAATACTTTGCTGTTTGATCCTCTAAATGTAATGTTGTATTCTTCTAAATATTTAATAACATTAAAGATTCTTTTCATAACCTCGCGCCAGTGCTCTTTTTTTATTTATTAATTCCCTGTGCTTCGTATTGGTTTTTACGGCTATGTTTGTTAACGTTCTCAACATGCTTTGCTGTCGTCTCATGGGATTCATGTCTTCCTGCCAAGATGTGCCCTATCACTGTAAGCTTCCCAAGATTATTAAGACCCAGTAACAGTTTTGCTGTAATTTATTTGGTTCCAATTTATTTGGTTCCAAATAACTTACAGCAAAAATAAAACGCCAGTCACTAGTTTTATTGTATACACGCGGTTGCCTATGAACCTCTTCTCCGTCGTTCGTGACTCTTGTATTACTTTGTCGAAAAATGTCTTTTTTCTGAGATTTTAGGAAAACTAAAATTAGTGACATGCAAAGGGACATTTTGGATAATATTATCAAATTTAGCAGTTTAAAACGAAACAATTATCACAACTGTTTCGTTAATGTCAAAAACAATGATGTCAAAATGCTTCGGTACAAACTAAAACGTTTCGAAGACCAGGTTATGAAGGATCGTTAACATCAAACACTAACCTCCAGTACAAATTGAAAGGTTTTGAGATTAGAAAGATCAGGCCGCAAAAAATCATTTAGTTCTGTATTATTACTTGTACTTGTGATAGATTGACCTAAAAGTATTTCTCTTTTTATTTTACCCACCATACTCTAAGCCTTAATAGCAGCTGATCCCCCATCTTAATCTTGAACTTACGCTCCATCCAAATTTAACTAGCGCGTCCTGTCTTGATTTTAAAAACTTTTACGTCAATTTTTCCCTTCTGTTTTATCAAACCCACCTTCATTTTTAATTTATATTTTATATAAATATAAATTTTTTATATTTGTCTTTTTCTCTGGACATGATTTAAATCTGTTTAATATACCAAAACCATAGTCATTAAAGCCATAACAATGATTAATTCATATTTATAATATCTCTATTCCTACCAAAAACTATATGCGTAATATCCCAGGCAGCAAGGGTATACTATCCAGCAAACATGGTTTGGAGGACCTATAGAGGTCCAGTCGAGGCAACGCTACTGGTACATTAGCGGCGCGTCGCTTATGGACCAGTTGAGTTTTGCTCATTGGTTACTGAGCAGACCAATAGTGGCACAACCCTTAGGCAGTCAGTCAATGGTCCTATAGCGGCATGTGCTGTGAATGGTCAGCTAGTGGACCTATAGTGGTACGTTCCGTTAACGGTCAGCCAGTAAATTCATATTGGCAGTTTTTCAACAAGTACAGGTTTTTTTCAGGGCTCTCTATATAAAGAACTTAGTTCTTAATATCCAAAATTAAAACGACAGACAAATCTTGAAGTTTATTATTTAGTTAAGCAGTTGTTTGGCGTGTCACCAATTAGAGAAGTTAAACTTGTTTACTGGTTTTGACAATTAGAAAGACTAGTTAGATATCCGCCAGGTGTGCCTCTAATGATTCCCACTGGATATTTATCTCTATTGCTAACTAAATAGTTTCCCAATAACAAAAATTATTGGGACGATTTGTATTTATGCAAATTGAGCGGCGCGATTATTAACTACAACATTTTAACGTCATTGCACAAGAGAATTTTTTCAAATACAATTTTACTGTATTTATTTCATATTTTAATTGTAAAATTCTCCAAATTTTATTCTTCATTTGAAGATGATTTATTATCGGAAATATCACTAATCGTTGTAGTTTATTTTTTTCTTTCTTTTCGTTCTTTACGACCGCCATCTCTATCGTTCGACCCTTGTCGACCCATGAAATAGTATTAAAACTAAACTTTCCGAGACACATTGGACACAAACCAATTTTATCAACAATGTCTTTATTGATTTTAGTGTTAAAAAAATATAACATTCAGTTGTTGTTGCTTTTTCCAGTTTTCTGGCTTTTGATTTCAATTTTTTACTAGTTCAGCCCATTATAATTAAAAAATAAGCTACCTTCATTCAATAATAAGAACTTAACCTAATTTGCATTATGTATGTACATGCATCAAGTAAATATATGAAAATTACGTGATTGTGTTGCTTAAAATACGTCTTTAAGTTAAAACAAGAAGCTCTATAAGCTATGCAGAAAATTTCCATACTGACTGAACACACCTGAGTTTGGAAAGTAAAAAGAATCAGAGACTATCATGGTTGTTAAGACCGTTGTTATGGAACTAGAAAATTATACACATTTTTTAATGCAAATTAAACTAATTTAGATGGTGTTTCGTCTAAATTGGATCAAGTTTTCAGAATCACAAATTTATGACATTATGATATTATTACAGAATGTCAAATTTACCAAAACAAAATCATAATTTAAATTTTGAAAATTTTAAACTTTTTCAGATATGTATCACCTTAAAAAGCTAATAGGTTACACGTCAAAGAAAAACCCTAGTTTTGCATTTTATTGATAAATGAACTAATAAAAACATCAGATAAAATAGATCTTCAAAAAAATAGATTTATTTGTTGAGATATTTAAACTAATTTTTATGTATTTTTTAAATTTGATTTTAAATCTGAACTCTGTTTTGGTCCGCAAGTTCTAGTGTTTTTTTTTGTTTTGTTTTTTTGGCAATTTTAAAAAACTTGGCGACCAAGAAAAAAAGTGTGCACCACATACTGTGTGCCATATTTGTAAAGAGAGTTTTTAAAATAAAACAACATAAAATTATAAAAGTTTTCCTTTAAGATTCCCAATGGTGTGGAAAGAACCACATTGACGTCTACTATTTTTGTCTTATCAATAACTCTGGCATTGGTAAAATAAAGGGGCAAAAAATAACTTTTGCAACATTTTTTCTGCTAATAGACCAAGTCAACATTTTAAAAAAATTTGAATTCAATTTTTAAAGGTTTATTTTTGTCAGATGGTGAACAAATCATGTCTGCTACAGAGACCAGAGGTTTGGAAGACTTCTTTAATGCAATACCTTTAAAACTGCCTATGAGCTGAATGACTTATTGCGTGATTTAGCCTATCGATTAAAGAAAAAGCCTTTTTCGCAGCTTTGCAAAAAAGGCTTGTTTCCTATATTAAGATAATTTAAGAAACAATTGTTAACTTTTTTTCAGATGTTCATTTATTTGTTTTCTTTAATAATATTTTAGGTCATCTATTACAGTTAGGTATTTATTCAACAGAATGGAGACTGTTTATCTTAAAGCGAAGCCTCAAATGTTGCCTTTTAAAAAATGATAACATATTTTGTTTTTTAACAATCGGCTACGCTGTATATTTACAAGAAACTTACCATGAAAGTAAAGTAATGCTTAACTTGATTAAATATCCACAACATAATTGGATTATTTGTGTAGATCTAAAAATGGTTAACTTTCTCTTTGGTCAGCAGAAACGTTTACTAAAAAAAAAAGTATATGTATATCATAACTTGATGTGTGTCGAATATATATGACTTCTATAACTGTATTTATGTAGTAATTTGATAGGGGCCTTTAAAAAAATTCTAACCAAAATACTTCTTCGTCTTTTATTCAATCAAAACTGTATCTATAATGAAATATAATAAAATATTATTGTAATTCGATAAATCATTAAAAAAATATATTTTACTTTGAAGTTTACGATTATAAACATCTTGTCGTCTATTTCTTTTCATTAAAACATAAATTAATTGACAATACTGTAGATTGCTGTAGATTTTACATTGGTTACCTTTTTTAGAAAAACCCAAATAAAACCTTGAACCCACAGTAGGTATCTAAAACCTTGAACCAACAGCACCATCCTATACTTTTTAAAAAATAACTTTTTTTTAAATAAACACTTGGCTCTTAGTATTTTTTACTTAAAAGTATATAAATTTAAGATCTCTTAAAATAAAGCTGCTATTAATATCTGAGCTACCAATTCTTGGTGCTACTCTTCGAAAAGGTATACTCATTAAGGAGTTGTCAGAAAAGAAAGTATATCCATGAGATGATTTGGTTAGTGAAACAAGATTGGAAGTTGTTAAATAATAGAAGAAACCGAACTCAGACTTTTCATCTCCAGTTATTTTACAGAAAAGTCCTTTAACAAAAAGATCAAAAAAGTTTATAATGAAGTCCCGGATATTTGCAGAAAAAGATTAACCAAAAAAGTAGAAATTGACAAAATAAAAAAGTCTAAGTCACGACTGTTTGATATAACTAACTGCAAATGTGCAATTCATTTCCGTAATAAAATTTATTCTGTTATGGTATGTGAAAAAAAAGTTCATATTGACTGTAAATGTAAAAAATCAGTGAGGGTTCATATAATAAAATTAGATTTTATTTACTCCCAGAGAAAAAAAGAAGTAGAGCAGTCTCATTATGATAGGATCAAAAGACTACATAGAGAATAAAAGGAAGCGAAAGGCAATTGAGCGATATAGTAAGAAAGAACAGTATTTGAAAAAGTTCAAGGAAAAGAAGATGATAAATCTAGCAATTTGAAAAGAACCTATGCTGAGCTTTTAGAAAAAAGTAACCAAAGGTAATGATGAAGAAGAGTGTTTTAAAAGTGAGTTTGGATCTTCTAATTACACTGGACATATTGATTTATTAAACATAAGTAATGATTTCAACGTAAAGCAAAATTATATAAAGATTCAAAATACTGCTATTGCTGCAATAAGATAGGAATTTTCAAACACTGCTGCAGCTGCAATTCCTGTAGGATTTTCAAAAGATTTGGTCGAAGCTAAAGTTGTTCCAGAATCAGCTCTTTTTTATTACTGGACAAAAACAAATTGCATAGAACCAAAGATAAAGTTATGTCAAAGTGTCAGGTTTTTGCAAAGAATAGATTAGATTCTGAAGATGTTTCTTGTATTCTCTTTGATGGAAGAAGTTACTAAACCAATTTAATGACATTTAATGAAGAAACCAAAAACATTTACTCTTTAATTAAAAAGGAAGGTCGCTATACTTTGACTGATGAATATGGTAAATATCTTTCATTTAACCAACGGAGAAATATATGAAAAGTCAAAAAATTAAGCCTGTCAAACATATAATAAATAAAAAATTTCAATGGTCTATTTTGCATGGTGTTGAATACAGCTTAAAGTTCATTGGTTGTGATAGCACAGCTACAAATTCAGGTCATAATGTAGGTAATATTCATTGTTTAGAGGTTAAGTTAGAAAGAAGATTAGGGTTGCTAATATGTACTCTTCACACAAACGAACTTTACTTTCGGCATTTAGAAGAGCTTGGGAAGACAACCTCAAAGACCGGGTTTTCTGGACCTATTGCTAAGTTGCTTTACAAGGTTACTGAAATGGAAAAGAATTACAGTTTCAAGCCAATATCTATAGGTCCTGATTTAATTGAACTTACTGAGGAAAAATTAAAAGAGTTATCTTCAGATCTAAAATATATTTATAAAATATGCTAGACAGTATTTTATCCCTTCAGGAACACTTAGTGAAGGTTTTGCAAACCAAAGATCAGGCACTACAGTCCATTCAAGGTGACTCAATAAAGGCTCTTCCATACTTTTATTGTGGATATGCAAGCATAGGTTAGAGGAAAAAAATATACGAAAAGTTATTGAATAATATTTGAGATCATTAGCATGGAATTCTCATTCCGATATCTTATTGCAGAGATTACTTTGCATTAAAAATAAAATTGAAAGGTAATTTGCTGTTAACAACTTTTTAGAAATTAGAAAAAATGAGGAGATGGGAAACTCTAGCTTCTAGAATATATATAGGCTTCCTCGTTTAAACCTGTGTGCAACCAAGTTGATTGAGTTAATAACGTGGGAAGAGGCCTATGAAACCATCTTAACCTGTCAAATGAACAATAATGAGCTAAAAAAAATCCTGGATTGTTTTGTACACACACATGAAGTTGAAATGGCAGTTAAAGAGGTAAAATTACTTTCCCTAACCTCAATAATATATTAGTTGTTAAAAATGTAAAAAAGAAAATTTTACTCTATTAAAAATATTTTTAAAAAGGTGTTATTTTATTTAGGTAACTGCAGCTTCTGAAACAGTGTTTGGTTTTGAGGGACGAAATATATTTATTCGTGCAAGAGGAAAAATAGATCGAAAATGCCTCGTTTCAACAGCAAGAAGGACCTCATTCAATATGAGCATTCTTTTTTAGTACTTCTAGTAGAGTTATAAAGATTGAGAAATGAGTTTCATTTTTGCTTGTTAACTTATATAACCCTCATATTTTAAATAAGCATATATAAAACCAGGTGCACTTACATAAGGGTTGGGGGAGGTTTACATTTATATATACATATGTGTATGTTTGTGTTTTCATGTGTGTGTGTATATATATATATATATATATATATATATATATATATATATATATATATATATATATATATATATATATATATATATATATATATATATATATATATACATATATATATGTATAAATATATATATATATATATATTTATATAAATGATTTAGGCGACAGGTACAGACATTCATAACATTACAAGGTCCACACTTATATTCAACATGATCAATCAGTAATTATGCCTAATTACATTATATATAATTCGTGGCCCGTACGATACGGGTAATGGTAAATCTGTTCCACACCCGACTATATCTAAACTTGTTTTCAATTTGGTCTTCTTACATCAATGAATTTTTTATAAATAGCAGAAAATCAATCATTTAAAAATTCTTACCTTTTGGTTAACAATTAATTTACCATACTTTAAAACAATATTTTTTTAGCATAGATGACAGTTACGTAATATTTCTTCAGTTGTTTTAGGAATTTTAAGGTTTTAACAAAAAGGTTCATAAATTAATTTTTTTTAACCCTCTCATTAAAATTTATTTAAAATACAAAAGAGGACACAGAAAACGGACCAAGAGTTATGTCAAATAAATTAGCTTTATCGGTTTTATTTTATTGAAACTCTTCTGTAAAGAATATATCCATACGAAGTAATAATTTCAAAGAGAAAAAAATATAAAATATGACGTTAGAAACGTAAAACAAATTTTTCTTGAGATAAAAAAATTACTGATACACTTTTTCGAAAATTAAATTACAAAAAATTATTATATTTTACAAAACGCTATCAAAACTGGTACGATAATAATTACGTTCCACAGCCGACACAATCAAATCACTATTACTATTCAAATATCTGATAAAAATTAATCTAATAATTTCTATATACTTTAAACATATATTTTTTGACTATACGATATATATTTTATATATATATCGTAAAAAAAAAGTCACCTTCGTCACCTGAAAAGAGAATGGCTTATTTGCATTTTATTTGCAATAAAAAAAATATGATAGCATTGCTTACTTTTTCTACCTGTAAACCCGGCACTGCCTATAAGTGTGTATATTGTACGTGTATTTATATATGTACTAAAAAAAGTTGTAGTTTTTTTGTAACTAAAGTATGCACATACAGCACAAACACACATATACATACTATTTGCATTTTCTTGTCTGTTCATTCCTAAAGTAAACAGTAAATATTTATTTTTAATTCATAGACATGTTCTTAAGCTTAATTTAAAATCATAAATCATAAAAATTTAATTTGAAGATTTTAGATATTCAAAACAATAAGCTTAACGGTAACACTCACTCAGGTTCTAAAACTATATGAGGTTGAAATAAGCGCGTGGCTGTCTTTTAAATTGTTAAGGTGGTACTAATGCTATTATTAGATTGTTAAATAATGTATTAAAAAATTGCAAATTAGAAATTTTATATATAAAAAACTAAAACATACAAATTTTGAAATAATTTGTAACAAAACAAAAAAACAAAAAAAATTGCCTCAAAATCTAAAAACACATAAGAAAAATACGCAGAATGCAATATCTCAAGATAGGGTCATTTATTTGCTCCAAAACTTCACAATAACATAGGTCCCATATTGATGTAGGAGAAATGAAAATTTCTTTGTAATTGCATCTTTAGATCTTGAGATATATAATTCTGCGTAATCGTGTATATTAAAAATTTTCAAATGGCAAAAAACGCGTTTTAAAAACAATAAACTTTGCCGGTCAACTACCAACCACTAATAGAATTTGCTGGTTATTTTTCTGATTCATTTTCAATATATATGTAATCTTTTCTTATATTTTTAAGGATTTTTCTTTGTTGTATTCCTTTTTTTGATGATTTTTTCCTCATATTTCTGATTCGTTCTTTGTTTTTTTTTAATAAATCTTTTATTCATAAATTGTCCGACAGGAATTTTTAAACGTTTAAAAACTTTGCATATACCAGTAGCACCTTCATTAAACTGTAGTATCGCAGATGAAACTCCAATCTTCAAAACCTTTTTTCCAACAAAAATTTTTTGTTGGAAAAAAGGTTTTGGAGATTGGAGTTTTTCCATTATTTTTGGGGTATTTTTTCCAAATTATATATTTTAAAGCTTCATTGTTGTTTTGGGCTTGTTTGTGTAAACATTTGGAAAGAAACTCATCGCTTGAAAGGTGATGAAAAATTGGGACAAGAACAGCATTGATTAAAAATGGTATATTCAATGTGGGTTTGTATTTGTTTTACTTGTTAAACCTATCTGTTTGCCACAAGCATCAACTGTTATTGGATTGAGGGTGGAATTGATGGCGTTCGATGGGATTACTTATATTGCTATTATGAAATAACACAGCCCAAACAGATTTCTTCATTGGGTATAATAGTTTATTCTGCCTAATTGCTATTCTATAATAATTTTGAAGTTTATTTATAACTTTATCTGTCAATCTTCCTGCCTCATTTAATTTTTTTCCGTCGCTTAGTATTTTTCCCTTCATATTTTGAAGCAAATTTAACGCAAACCATAATTTTTTATTGATCGAGAAAACATTAAAATTGCACTAGCAGCCTCCATAGAACCTGAAGATTTTATGTGATTTGCTTGGCAGATATGATTTGTTTGCCAGTTCAGGTACACTGAACTGGCAAACAGTTCAGTTCAGTACCCTAAGTATTGGTAGCAAGTAAACTCTTTGTTTCCAAAGCTCCATTGCTCATGCTTTCTGAAGCTGCATCGTAAAAAAAAGTATGTAATTTATTATTTATTAATTGATATCCAGGAAAAGATAATGATGTTGGCATGTTCATAATGTTTGCAAATGTACGGATTCCCTGAAAACTTTGACCAATCTTACGAAAAGCTATAACCATTTGATAATTAATACAGCTTACAGCTTTTCCTAAGGTAAGTTTATTTGTTTCCTGTGAGCTTCCAAATTCATATTTCCAGTACAATTAGTGCAATTCAAACATATAAGATGCGGAAATTTCTTTCTCTTTTGGAAATGATTTGGTAAAGTTGCTGTTTTCCAACATAAAGAAAAAAAAAAATTTTACAAGCTCATTCTGAAAAATCGAAAAGTTTATTAGCATGTTATAATCATCGTTGTTACTAAATGAACTACTGCATTTTTTGTTTTTAAGTTTTCTTTCACTTAAACAAGGTTTTTCGAATTGCATGGTTTTATCATCAAGCTTGTTGTTTTTCATGAATCTGTTACCTTTAAACTTCACCTTTTTTTTTTGCTTTTAAAGACTTCAGCATCTTTAAAAACCAACTAATATACTTATTAATGTTTTTATAAGTCTAAATAAAATAAATAAATAAGGAACAGCATCAAACAATCAATTATTTTATTTGTAGTTAGGTGTCTGTTTCACTTTAGAATTTGAAACTTGCAGTCGTGATTTAATGAAAATGATGTGGTTTTAGCTAATGGATTTAAGACATTTTATCAAAAAAACTTAATTGCAAGATTCGATGTGACCCCCTGTTTAAAAACATGAATATTTTGCTAGATTTTGGGGCAATACCAAATCTTACTTCGCGTTACTAAAGCGTTGCTATGCGAATAAAATTATACCTGGTTTTTTAAAAATTTTATTATCTCTTAATATTATTAAAAAAACATATCAAAGTTATACATATCTGAGACCATAATTGAATTTTACATATTTTGAAACAAAAATCTCAAAACCTCTTTTTTTTTTTTTATGATTTGAATGCTTTAGTACCACCTTAAGCGTCTAGTTGGCTCGCAAAATGTAATCTTTAATCGCTTATAATTCTTTAAACTTTAAATTAAACCGTTTCAACATTGAATTTGTAGGATTTTTAATCAAGTAGATGATGTTTTTATGCAAAAAAAAAGGGGAAATTCAAGTAAAAATAGGGTTGCCAGGCGTCCGGCTTTTATGAAGAAGAACACAATAAAAATACTTATTTTTATATTTTTGGCTCTATATTCTCCTCTGTAAAAGCCGGTCATCTGGCAAACCTAAGTAAAAATGATGTTATATATTACAAAGAGACTATATATTGAAAGCTATATCCGCATTTCCGTGTATATCAGGAAATTAGAATCCTTGTGTGTTAATTATAAGCAATTAATGCGGTAATACGTTAGTAACTTAAATATCTCTAACTTAGATGATAATTGTGTGACATTTCTTTTCAAGTTATTTTTGTTGCTTTTAGAAATTTAAATTACAATTAAAAATTTAAATGGAAAAAGACATCACATAACGGGTGATGCGGAAGTTATCGGACAAAATAAAAACGTCAATAACTTATTTATAAATAAAAAAACAAACTACTATTATATTTTTTTTAAATAAAGCATTTATCTTTTAATAAAAATATATTATTTTTTATATGAAAAAACAGTTTTTTTGTTCATGTTCGTTCAAAAATATTAAGAGTCGTAAAAAGTACCATAACTTATATTTACATTATAGGAGGTTTGAACTTCCTAGTTTAATACTTTTCTGATGTACTCCGCGGCAACACCGTTAGGCCTCCTTGGAACATTTAAATTGAAAAACTTTTTTATAAGTTTAAAAAAAAAATTTTATAAAACTTTCAAAAGTTTTTCAAAAACTTTTTAATTCAAATGAGTTTTTAAAATCTAAATTCGGCTTTCAATTAAACTCTAAATTCGAAGTCTAAATTCGACTTTAAGTTAAATTCAGGCTACATATACGACTTAAATTCGTCTCTCAGTTAAATTCGGTATACGCATATGATCTAAATTCGTCTTTCATTTAAAAAAAATTCGGTCCTGAATCCGTAATCACCAAGGCAATAAAAGTATAAACAATTTCCATTCATATATAAAAATGTAGTGGAAATATAAAAAAAACAAAGCAAAAATTCCAAAAAGAAATATACAAATTTGTGTGAGAAACATAAAAATATTTATTGAGATTGAGATAATTAAAAAATATATATATACATTTTTGTTTTTAAATTACAAAAACACATTATATTTAACATAAAAAAGTATCAGAAGTACTTTATAAAATCAATATGAATTGTTTCTTTATTATATAGCTTTTAAATGGTGTAAAGATTAACAAAACTTCCTTATGGCTTTCAGAAAATGATCAACATTAAGAGAAGGAATTTGACGTAAAATTAAAACAAAATTATTGAAAACACTACAAAATAACGTATATAAAGTCTGTTAATTTATTTGTAAACTCAAAAATGTCACTAAGGTGATAACAAATAAGAAACTTACTTTAAGAGATGTTTTTTTGTGTGTGTTTTTTTGAAAGTTTTAAAATTTATTGTTGCAAGTTTGGATTATAAACTCTTTTTTAAAAAATCGCAACCCTAAAACGAATCAAAAAAAGATAAACCTTTACGGTTTAATATAAAAACTGAAACCGCTTGGCTAGCAAGAACAACACTGTTGCCGTTTACAAAGCCAAGTCACATTATTCAAATTACACCACTTGGTTAGCAAGAACAATACTCTTGCCATAAACATAGCCAAGTCACAGCACTTTGAAACCATGAGTACAACATAATGACCACTTACAAACTATAAATACATTACATTATAACACATATTACGCATAGAAACACTTCATATATAGCAGTCATTTACACATTTGTTACACAGAAACACTTGCAAAATATATTACAAAATATATACAAAATACAACCATAACACATATATAAACACATAATAAATAACATACATTACCACATCAAATGACACATGAAAATACTTATCAAAATTTTATATACCAAAAAACTTACTAAAAACCATAAATTACAGTTAAATTATTTATAAAAAATGAGGTGTTTAATAGTAAAACAATGGTTATTTATAGAATTAGTTCATTAATAAATACAACATTGTTTGTGTAGCATTTATTAAATGGCATACCTTGTAATGAATATTCATCAATTTTAAAGAATAAGGTATTAAATGATCTTGATCTTGAACATGCAACATAGAGTTGACGAAGGTTTTTGAGATAAATACCAACTTTATCAAAAGTTTTACCTTGATTTTTATTGAGTATGCTAATCTTACAGGAAATTGACGACGTTTGAGAGTAAAAGATAAATTTGAGTCGGATTGTGTTAACTGAACCGAGGAACAAATACCCTCTTGCCAACTGAAACACCTGTTAGAACTTACCCATCAATGTAATCATTTTGTAGAGCACGCACCATCAATTGGATCCGATTGCAAAGTCCAGCTTTAAGATCTAAATTTCTAAGTAACATAACATCACCAATTTTTAGTTTTAGGCAATAAACAGGCATTCCCGATGGAGTAAGACAGTTTAAAAACTCTAAGTAAAATATTGATTTCGTTAAGATCATCTGTTTCAATAGTATCAGCACTTGAACAAATCTTAACAACACCTGCTAAACGGTCCAAGACTTCTTCATTTATTGCTAATGAATCTAAATTAGTGGGTGTCAAAATTGCACGTTTTGCGTAATAATCTTCTTCCGCAACTCCAAAAATCTTGTCTACTATAGATTAATTTTCCCCAAGCAAGCACTGCTCAAGAATTTCAATGCCACCGCGATAGGAACCATCTGCTTTTAATGGTAATGTTTCACTACCAAGTTTTAAAAGCCATTGAGAGAATTCCTCTTCTTCGGCCCAAACTCTCAAATTTTCTGTTGAAAATTGCTGAGAACATTTATTGCCAGTGTTGAGAACATTTTATACAGGCTTCAACAATATCAGGTGGATGCCCTCTCTTTACAGGGTCCCCACCCTTAAGAATAACTTTAACACCAAAAGGAAACTTGTTATTGCAAACATCTTGAAGTAACTTATCGATACCATTTAAAGCATGTTTGGGTATCATGGATGCCTCATCGAGTAAATACAGCCTAACTTACCTTAGGAATTGCCCGTGTATAGAATTTGGAGTTACATTGCATGTGTTATTTTCTAAAATTGGCGCTCGAAGTTTGAATAAACCATGAAGTGTACAATGTACACTGTACATCCTTTTTTTAAAAGAGTAGCAGCTATACTGTCCATGCAGCTGTTGCAGTTATAACATGCCACAACCTGCATAGCCATCCATAAAAAACAATCTAGACTGCTTATTTTCATTATTAGGTTGCTTTTTTAGAGCAGAAAGGATAGCATCAGCAATTTGACGCTGATTATCATTTAATAACGGTCTAACTCGATTTGCTTCTTCAATAAAAACCTGAACATCTTCCTCTTCATTTTGTGGGACATAATCTTAAAACTCATCTAAAGTAGAAAGATTATAATCAGCTAAAGTTTTACCATTCTGATTAATTATAGATTCAATTCGACGCAGTGTTGCTGTACTGGTAGTACTGGTGGTATTGAACGGTGCGCTGGTAGTATAGTAACGTAAGTACTGGTGATATTGAACGGTGAATGCAATTCTCCATCATAAAATCTTTAAAAGCATTCGAAAGATTTAAAGGAACATCAGGTTCGCAGTAGGTCTAAATAATAAAAAACAATTGTCTAGCTTGTTTTTTCAACCGAGTTGCAAAAGCCTCAGTTAACGTATTTCTCCATTTAGCGTTATCTTGTATCTATGCTTCATGGAATGTATGAAAAACTGTACCATTAACAGTATGCAATCCTCAAAGAAACTGCACCTCTAACATGCAAAAGTAACATTCTAAGATAAAATACTTCACCTGTTGGACTTACTTTATATATCTTTACAATCATCTTATTGCTATCTCTTTGCCTAACTTTCCATTTACAATGTTTGCTATCAAAAACAAAGTGGCAAGGATTTTCAACATACAGATAGTGTCGGGCTTATTCATTTTCAGCATTTAATTTAAACCTTGCAGTTAGATCAGTGTCACGCTGTGCTGCACGCTCTAAAGCTGCCTGTTCTTCACCTTCTACACAATATATCATCTGATTATCTGGTAGATGAACCTGAAGCCAAATGATGTTATGTGACATATCACTTAAGGAATACTTAAATATTTGCCACAATGCTCTTGGAGCTGAGACATAGCGACAATTTAAAAACGTGTTTATTTCATCATGGTTAATTTGCTCATTTATCAACACATTGGCACAGTCATGCAGGCTTCAACATTTATGTGCGCTTGATATTTTTTAGATAGCCGTGGGTTATCAACTTTACCTTTTATGTTGTCAATTCTTCCGTTATCGACACGTCTATAGCGTGGATAACCATTCAAAAATGCAACATGTGGGGATTAAATTCTTTAGAAAATTTTTTTGTGCATTTCCCATCTTTTATGCAGGGAGCATTAGGATTTAAAATTCCACATGGTCCATAAATTATGCATGATTTTATAATTTCATAAAGTTCAGGATCAACAATTGGGTCTGAAATTTCTGATGATATCAAACTATCAATATCTTCTGCTGTTTCTAGCTTATCAGCATTAACAAAGTGCAATAAAATATGTACATGTGGCAAACCACGTTTTTGAAACTCAATATCCTGCAAATGACAGATGCAACCAGTTTTTCTACCACTTTAGAGTCAGTCTTCACCATCTTTTTCAAATTTTCAATTTTTGAACCTTCAGTACACTGGTGAGGAAACTCCATTTTGAGCGCTGTCAGACAAAGAAATCTGAGCTTTTCTCTTGACTGGAAAGAGTTTTTTGGACTGCTGCTTGGTGCACGCGATGCAACAGTGGGAGTCTCATTGTGCTTTGATTTTCCAACTTGACAAATAAAGCATGAACAGGAGAGTATGTCGGTTTTTGTTTTTTTTTAAACCGGCAAAGTTACTTTTGGTGAAGAGTTTTATGAAGATTCCAAATCTGCAAAAAGAAATTATAAAAAATAATGTCTTGCTAGGTGGGGTAGCGTTAATTTAAACGGAATATTGATTAAAATGTAACTAATTAACCGGGCAGAACTAAAATTAAAAAGAAAAAAATTTTCTAAAATTTTTAAATAACTCAATAATCGTTATGTTGAATTTTAAGAAAATTGATTATTTGGTTCAAAAAGTCATAAAAATAAATACAGAAAACGAGATTTTGTGAAGGGTATTTTTACAAATATTAGGCACTTTTTTCATATTTTTGGACAAAGAATGTTACGTAAAGTGTATTGTTTTTTCCTGTTTTTATCAAACTTCAAATAAGGGGAGTTCATTTTTGTGGGCAATTTTATTATGGAATCCGAATCTAAAAAATAAATAAAAATCAAATATGTCTTGTTGGAGGGAACGCTTAGTTTTCAACGAAAAAATAACTAAACTATGAATAGTTAAAGTGTGAAAATTTTAAACTAAAAAAAAATGTTCAATTATTTGATTAACTCAATATAAACTATGTTAAACTTCATGATGATATCATATTTTATTAAAAAGTCAAAAAAAATATAAACACATAATGGGAGCTTTTGCGAAGGTTGCTTTTAGAAAAATTTGTCGATTTTTTCATAATTTAGACAGTGAATGTTATCGTAGGGTGCCCTTTCTTTTCTAAAACCAATAATAAGTCAAACACTTTTGTTATAACAAACAGTATATTATATACTAATACATTTTATAATATATATTATATAATACTGATATCTTTATTACAATTTACATATAATTATCAATTAATAGTTTATAAATTTTATTTAAAATTTGTGAGTCCAAATAGCTTATACTTCGTATTGTTTTTGCTCATAAAACCCTACTGATTTGTTGTGGTCATATATATTCTACTCGCTTCTCTTGGAAATAGGTTTTTGCACAAGAAATTCATTTGGAATTAAATATGGCGAGATCCCTCTAATGCAAGTATACAAGCAAAAAATTTGAAAAAGTAACTTTAGGTGAATTACTTATTGTTTTGCGAGACAAAATACTTAATGATCTTTTGGCTGATCAGGCATACAAATGCAGAACTGTAACAGCAATAAAATCTGGAGCGTTGTCTGAAAATTTATTAAACCTTGAAATAAGCCTGTTTCTCATTCCAGATGGCGCATTACACCCAACCGTTTTTGTACATTGTGGGTTCAATTAATTTTTTAACAAAAAAACCTCAAAAATCTACGTTTAATTATTAAATTTATAGTTGTGTATTTTCCTTGTTGGTTAAAATAAACGTAAAACATTTCTGTTTAGATGGACCTCAGCATTTTTTATTTCAATTGAAACAACTAAAATATCAAAAAAAAGAAGTTGTTGCAATAGAATGAAAACTGTAAATAGATCTGTATGGTTTGCCTTTAGGAAAAGCATTATTCAGACTATTTTGTGTTTCGAAGATGAAGAGGAATGAAAGTTAGGAGTGAAAAAGGTGCAAGAGATTAAAAAGGAAGGAGATGATAATATTCAGTTTGGAGAGTTCAGTAAGAATTCGCAAAACCCCATTCATATATATTGGATATATTGGTGCTGATAAATTTACCAATCTGATTGAGTGGAAAGATTTAATATACGAACAACTACTTACCACAAGCCTCACAACCCATGAACTCAGAAAATATTTTCACAAGCCTATGGTTGTTCTATATTTGTCATTCCATTCCCAATCCATTGAACGTTGTGTTAAGCAGGTTTCGTTTTTTTACAATTACATGAATATAACAACTTATTTAAAATTTGTTAATGACTAAATTTTTATTGTTCAATATAGGTTATAGAGCCTTGTGCAAAAACATTTTTCCATGAGAAGCGAGTAGGATATATAAGAGCATAAGAAATCAGTCGGGTTTTATGAGCAAAAACAATACGAAATATAACTTATTTGGACTCACAAATTTTAAATAAAATTTATAAACTATTAATTGATAGTTATATGTAAATTGTAATAAAGATATCAGTATTATATAATATATATTATAAAATATATTAGTATATAATATACTGTTTGTTATAACAAATGTGTTTGACTTATTATTGGTTTTAGAAAAGAAAGGGCACCCTACGATCACATTCACTGTCTAAATTATGAAAAAATCGACAAGTTTTTCTAAAAGCAACCTTCGCAAAAGCTCCCATTATGTGTTTATATTTTTTTTGACTTTTTAACAAAATATGATATCATCATGAAGTTTAACATAGTTTATATTGAGTTAATCAAATAATTGAACATTTTTTTTTAGTTTAAAATTTTCACACTTTAACTATTCATAGTTTAGTTATTTTTTCGTTGAAAACTAAGCGTTCCCTTCAACAAGACATATTTTATTTTTATTTATTTTTTAGATTCGGATTCCATAATAAAATTGCCCACAAAAAAGAACTCCCCTTATTTGAAGTTTGATAAAAACAGGAAAAAACAATAGACTTTACGTAACATTCTTTGTCCAAAATATGAAAAAAGTGTCTAATTTTCAAAAAATACCCTTCACAAAATCTCGTTTTCTGTATTTATTTTTATGACTTTTTGAACTAAATAATCAATTTTCTTAAAATTCAAAATAACGATTATTGAGTTATTCAAAAAAATTTTTTCTAAAATTTTTGAAAATTTTAGAAAAAGAAATTGTTCAAAGTAATTTTAAGTAATGGTGAGTCTTACCACGTCAAAAAATTGTTCAAAGTAATTTTAAGTAATGGTGAGTCTTACCATGGGCTACATTTTAGTCAATTTTCCGTTCAAAACAACGCAGACCCACCCAGCAAGACATTTTTTTTTTTTTTTTTTTTTTTTTTTTTTTTTTTTTGCAGATTCGGAATCTCCATAAAATTCTTCACCAATAGTAACCTTGCCGTGTTTGAATCTGATAAAAAAAAAATTTCGACACACCCTAATGAATAGTCAGAGGACTTTTTTTGTGATCTTGACGCTTTCAAAGTTGTACAGTCTGAGAGCTCACCTCTGATTTGACCACTGTCTAGGTTTTTTAAGTTTGTTCTGCAAGATTGCAAATTCCTGATGGAACTTTGGGATTATTGAAGTCAATCTCTAGTTTGAGCAGGACCTTGGTTCGCTCTTTCGTGAAATTTGCAACTTGTCTGTCACATTTTTTTCATGCATAGAAAGCAGACAAAAATAACAAACGACTTTTTCGTTTTTGAAGGACAAAAAGTTCTTCAAAAACAAAAATAATCAATACATTGCATTTGCTCTGACTTACAAAAGTTTGTAATCTTCTACAAATACTTAAAAAAAATTCTAGTTTCTTGATTTTGATTTAATTTAGTCTACTAATAAGAATTCATCAGAAGTTACTTCTAGTTTAAAATAATTAAGTAAATACTTCCAAACTTCTTCCGAAAGAGTAATCAAACATTTTTATCAATTTGTTTAATTAGACGATTAGTATTGCAGTAAAATTTTAATGTACTAAGTTTTTTGAATTTTTTAAAATTGATTGATTTTGCAAAAGTTACGTCAAAAAATTGTTCAAAGTAATTTTAAGTAATGGTGAATCTTACCAAGGGTTACCATTTTGCCAAACTTCATCATCAGGAACACCAGGGTAAGGCTAAAATTTTGCCTTGTTTGTTATGAAAATCTTGCTACGAACTATTATCTTCAAGACTGCAGCAATAGTTAAAACAAGTTTTTTTATTATTTATTAACATAAAACATCCAGCGTAACCAAATGGATTATTCAACTATCCGGCCCAATGCTGGATAATATACAATTTGTAAATATATATCCCATCTGGGACACTTCTACTTTTTATTCATTTAATAAAAAAATTAAGATATAAAATAAATTATTTATAATAATTCAAAAATAAAATTTTAAAAGCTTACTTAAGTTGCCCTGTCACCAACTTTACTCTCAATTGGCATTTCTTTAAGGTTTTAGCGGTTGTAAATTAAAATTTATTAATAAAAATTTTTGTTGTAAATTACTGTAATTATTATTATTGTAAATAATAATTAAGCCATTGCATTTTGTAGAGTTCCAATTTTGAGAGAACACTCGTTAGTTAGTGTGACTCCTAAAGCACTTGGTGTTGCAGAATTTATTAAACACTTTGGCAATTCACTTAGATTATTCAGTGAACATACAACATAATCAAT
Organism: Hydra vulgaris; assembly: GCF_038396675.1. Classification (NCBI taxonomy): domain Eukaryota; kingdom Metazoa; phylum Cnidaria; class Hydrozoa; order Anthoathecata; family Hydridae; genus Hydra; species Hydra vulgaris. The sequence goes on from NC_088929.1 coordinate 36,466,135, forward strand.
ACATTCAATACTGAAAGAATAATGTAAAAGTAAAAATAAAAAAGGAAGTCCCATTCTGATTACGGATACAAGCTTTTGCAGTTCATTGTCGACTTCAACAACAAATATTCATTAACTCGTCTAAAAAACCTTATAAGCTTAAAATAATATTTAAAAAAACTTAATTTTGATGTTTTGTACAGTGGGAATAATTTTATTTTAGTACTTCTTAATTTTTGGCATTATCGTTGTTTCTGAAAAATTAATTTGAAAGAATTTTTATCTAAAATTTGTTAACTAATGGCGTTTCTCATCAAAATCTTCTTCTATCTATCTATAATATAACTGCTACAAAAACGTTTAACGTCGTTTCATTAATTGCAAGGCTATGAAAGAGTGCGTTCTCTAAATTCACGCGGCCATTGAAGAATGATCTCTTAAGCGAGTTAAAACTTTTTACCTTTTGGAATTTAATTATTATTTATTAGTTTAGAAATATTACATAAAGAAGCATATTAAGATAAATAATCATCGTTAAAATCATATTATAATTGAAGTAAGTATAGAAAATAGTTACATATAACAATTTTACTAGATATAAAGTAGAAAGGATTACTCATTTTAATTTTTAAAATCGTTTACATTTTCACAATATTTCAAAAACAAACAAAATGATTTTGTTTGTTTTAGTTTTTCCTTTAGCTTTAGCTTTTTAGCAGTTTTATTTTATTATTTTATTTTTTAAAAGGAAATAGGGGTATGGATGAGGTCTAATTATTTTTTAAAAGTTATACTAATGCTATTTCCATAAAAGTGGTTTCCATAAAAGTGGTTACTACTTTGAAATTTTTGTGACGCTATTAGCTATTTTCGTTCACTTTTAGAAAATTTAGAAAAAAAATTAAAACTTTATGCCAACACTGACATGGCATGTCACATGTTATTGCATGGAAAGGTTAAATTTTGTTATAAGGATTACAGTGCTTATATAAAAAAAAAAAATTAAGGTAAAGAGTATTGTTTGTATATTTATTTTGTTTACTTTAAGTCTTTTAAATTTTCTCGTTTCATTTTTAAATTTTTGTTTGCATATGTTTATTGTTTGCATATATGCTTTTTTGATAAGTATGTGTATGTGATAATATGTGCTTTATAGTTGTTTTATCAATGTTTTTTTATAATAATGTAAAGTGTTTTTTTATTGCTTGGGTATTTGGTGCATATGTTTATGTTAAAATGTTTCCATGTTTTGAAAGTGCTGTGACTTAGTAAACGTTTAGAGCAAGATTCGTCAACTTTGCCAGCCATATGATGTACTTATAACAGAGGGTTACACGATAGTGTCTGTGTCAAGTTGCTACTGCTTTAGGTCTAGCTGTTTTCAAGCCTTTACTATAAATTATTCTAAAAATACATAATAATGTATTTTAATAAAATTTTGCGTAATGTTGTTACTTATCTTCTGTTATATATGAATGTTATGTTACTTAAGTTATGTTATATGCATAATATATTAACTTATGGTGTGTGCTATTGTTGTGTGTTGTTGCTGTGGTGTTGTTTTTTTGTTATCTTTTGAGTTGATAGACATTTGGCTTATCTTCATGTTGGTGTCTATTGTTAAAAATGATAAATAGGTAATTTTATTAAAAATCACTGCTTTTATTCATTCACGAAAAGCCAATACAAATTATTTGGCATATATGCAATTTGTTTTATCTCAATTTGATTTTCTGTCTTTAGCGCTGTTTACTACATGATTTTGCTATCAATATTTAAGAATCATGATGTTCCAGCATAAATTATTTTGTAAAAGTTAACATGAAATAATAATATTTTACAACTACTACTCTGGTAAATCACAACAGCTTTTTTCTATAAGGTACATTGATTTTTATTTTTTGTATGTAATGTTTTTCTTATTTATCTACTTATTTGTTACATTTTTTATTTTAGATTTATGTATTTATGTGGTATAGAAGAAATGTTGTAAAGTTTTGTGAATTTTTTAAAAACGTTTACTAATAATTTTTTTGAAGAAATAATATTTAAGTTTGCAAAAAAGAGTTTACAACCTGTTTTTTTTTTAGTTTTTCTGTGTTAGCAGTACGTTTATTATTAGAATTGCATGTATTTAATAATTTAATTTATTACTTTTTGCTAAGTTAATTTTTTTTTAAACGTTGTCTAGCTGATATATATTCTTTTTTTAAAGTCATAAGGTTATTGTATAATTTATTTTAAATGACAGTTTGTTATATATAAAAATTATTTCTGTGTGCTTTTTAGAGTAGAAAAAAAATTATATACGAATGATCACAATCTTCGAGATTCGTTTAAGATTTTTTGTTACTACTTTCAATTAAAAGTGAAGTTTAAATGGATGATATAAGGCTAGAATCAGATATTAGTTTTAAAAATGGAAATGTTAATAAGCAAGTCAATCGTCGCAGAAATGAAAGAGATAGGCTTAGGCGTGATGAAATTAATAATCAACAAAATGCTAGAAACGCTGCTCGGCAAGCAGCAAATAATTGAGGAGAGCTTGGTTAGACGAAATGAGGAGAGCTTGGTTAGACGAATTGAAAATAATCGACGCAGAAATGAATGAGATAGGCGAGATGAGATTTATAATCGACAAAAAGCTAGTAAGGTTGTTAGATACGAAAGAATGCATTGCATTGCAAGTATTAATACTATTCCAGATTATAATTGTTTAGGAGAAATGATTTTTATTTGTCAGCATTGTGGTGGTCAGAAATTTCCTAATGAAACGCATTTGTTTTTGTTGCCATAATGGAAAGGTTGTTTTGTCGCAACCTTCATCATTTTTCAATTAGACAATTTTTTTCTTCACTCTTTTATGACAAAAAACTGTTTCAGCAATATGTTGTCGATGCGTATGTTAAAATTAAATGCCAGCGCCTTGATTTCATCAGAAATAAACAAAACAAACTAAGAAGCGAGTAGTATGATGCCTTACACAAACATGTAAACAACCTTGGAAATGGTCATAATGTTAGACAAGGGCGTGTTGTAGTTTTGCAATCAACTTATGTAAGAAGTCCAAGAGCTTTAAAAAAAAAACTTTGAAGGTGCTATTTTTATTTAAATAAAATTTTTCATATGTTTAACTCTTTTTAATTTACTCTCACATATTTTTTTTTTAATATTTTTAGCATCCTCTTCATTCTGTGAAAATGGTGAGGTTATGTTTTATATTTAATTATAAATTTTATTATATCCTTGTATTTGTAATTTTAGAGTCGTTAACATTTAATCACTACAGAAATTATCGCTCCCAACACCCAGGGCCACTCTCGAAGAGGTCTTTCAATTAGTGGTTTAGTAATGGTGGTATGGATGAGTTCTCCTTCAAATGGAAGGCTCATCCATACCGGGGTGTTGGGAGGCGCCGAAAAAAAAATTACCTAATAGGTAAATGTCTTCTATCAGTGAAGATATTTATGACTTTTTTGTTGCTGCTTATTCTTCGGTGATTTTTTTATATTTTTTTATTTTGTGATTTATTTTTAATAATATATTATGTAACATAATTGTATAATGTAGCATAATTATGTTATGATAATAGTGTAATGAATAAATTTAACTATATTTAAATTTATTTAGTTGTGTGTATTTAACGTTTTTAAGACAATTTTCTTTTTTAAAGAAAAATGAATCAAGTGGATACCAAAAAGTAAATAAATCCTGTATAATATAAGTTCACTTCATATTAAACTTGATAATTAAAGTTGGTGTTATAAAAAATATAACAAGAATTTAGTTTTAGTTTTTCGTCAATTTAAAGCATGATGAAGGGTTATTATTTTGTGTCAGTAACTAAAAACGTATTGTTTTGAACTTAGGAATGTCGAGGAAAATGGTTTTGCCTTACACTGATATGACCTACGTCAGTTGTACACTACTCGAATAATGTTAAATAATTGGTAAATTACTTTACCTCCTCATATTTTTAAATTATTTTTACAGATGGTTTAATTTTTTCAATTTGAAGGCGTTTTCCTAAAAGAGTATTAGTTATGGTTTCGCAACTTGTGGAAAACATCCAACTATAAATTATGTAACAGACCGACCATAACCCGTATCACGGGTTGCTTTCTGCTAGTAATAATTAAATATCTCCGTATGTAATGTTTTGCTAAATTAATCTAGCATAAAATATCATCATCCCACCAAAGGGTTTTTTTGAGAACCGCTGTAAACATTAAATCTGACTTTTACATGATATGTTATAATGTTCATTATTACGAAATTGTTCTCGAACATTTTACTAAATACGGTTTCTAATATAGAGTAAAAGCGGGTCAAATGAAACAGCTATGACCATGTTTATTTCTTTACTCCTACTTATCTTGTGAACAAACATTTTGAAAATATTTTTTCATCATGTTGTGGCGAACTTTTTTTTGAATAAGATGATATAAAATTTTAATACAAAGTAAACAACTTTTTTCTATGAATGGTCAAATTTTCGGTCACGTTATAATTTTTTATTTCTTTGAATAATGGGCAAAAACTCTCGGAAGTGAAATTTGCTGGCATTAAATTTAAAACGTATCGTTAAATAATTTTTTTATGTCGTACAGTGGGCTAGAATTGTCGAAAAATAGCAAAACTATTTTTCGGTTAAATACAGATATATGATACATGTTTATTGAGCTTTTAAGGCCAAGGATCTTAATTTTGGGCTCAGTTTTAATTTTGGAGTGGTCATGACCACACAAGTAGTTATTTTAGGGGTTATCAAGGGTGATAATGGGGTTTCTCGATGGTTTTTAAAACACTTTGAAAAAAAGCAAGCATAAAAAATAAATTTTCATATATCTTCTTCTTGTTTCAACATGTGATGTCAATGGACTAATATAAACCTTTAAGAAATTAAAATGTTATAAAACTGTCCTGCTGGCCTTATATTTTATTTTTATTTGATTTTTTACATTTTCATCAATATTTGAAAAATAAAAAAATTCCCATTTTTGTGGTAAAATTGATATACTAAACTCAAAAATCAAAGTAGGGAAAAAATTATATTAGTTTTAGAGTGCTGGGGGTCTCTAGATTACATTTACAATAAGAAATTACTCTAATATAAAAGTTGGTTTTGAAGGTTTTTGCTCACCTCTGGCCCACTGTGCAATGTTTTATTAGTCTGCGTACTGAATCCATTACTAGATAAACAATGTCTTTTTTCTTTGTAGAAAGCCCTGTCATGATGACACTTCAAAAGTATCAATCATGATGATGATTCCTCCATATCATGGGTATGGCAAACTGCATCGAGGATTTTTTTTTGTTTATCCAATTGCGTAATCCGTTTGAGGAAGCAGAGCTGGTTTGATGTGGCGTCTATCGTTGTTTTTTTTGGTCACCTAGGTGGCAACCAAAGTAGAGATTATATATTTTCTTGATGCTGGGTGTAATAGTTCGTTGTTGTAGTTTAGTTGTGAAATTGGTTTGAAACTCAGTAACACTAAGACTTATTTTTCATTATTCACAGCTATCTTTCTTACTACAAATTGCATGGGGAAGTTTAAAGATGTGCAGTTGTGGCGCATTGGTTAGAGTTCTGGCTCAGAATCAGGAGGCCAGTGGCTCGATGTTGGTTTTCGCCAGATAAGTTTCATTGGTAAGGAAGTAAGTGTAAACTTTTGAAGTTAAATTTGCTTCCGCAATGCGCTGTGATAAGACCGTAAGAAGGTCTTGGAGTACCTCAAATATCGCATAGAAAAAAGAAAACGACATTTTATTTGGAATAATTTATTTTAAAAGCTCAATAATAATATAGATTTTTGAATACCATATCTATGTATTCAAACACTGTGTTTTTGTTATGTGTCGGTTTGACCATATCTGTTGTTGTCCACTAATCGAATTCAACCCGATGATTGGAGTCTGGGAACAAAAAAATCTTTAATATTGGCCGTAACTGCCCCAAACGTGAGAGCAACAAGCTGATAAAGTATTTTATGTGCTATTCTTTAATAAATTTATATTCATCAATAAATTTTAAATTTCATACAGTATACTCTTGGCTTTCAAAAATTATGACTAAATGGCTATATAAAGTTTGAACACCCCTTAATAAGCGGGGGTTACAAATTTTTCGAGGTTATAATTTTTGTACGCTAAGGGATTTTTAGCAAAGCACCCTTATTTCTATAAATATAAAATTATAAATGTTTGGAGTTTTTTCCATGTCTGGAAGTTATATATCTCAAACATCAAAATATGCTCGATCCGCCCCTGCAATCTCATCATCATCTTAAAATTCTCTAATTCAACCATGACTTTTTTCAATCAATTCATTCATAATTGCTGGGCATTTTTTTTAATTTCCGCATTTAACAATCATTATTTGTCTTGTCGCAAACAAAATAAGGTAATAATTCTTTGTATTTCACACCAAGAGAATGTAAAAGCAGCTTTAAATTCTGATAAATAGCACACACGCATATGGAATGTGTTCCTGAAGCACCGATATCAATACACTATTTTGGGATAATTGCAAAATATTGCTCAATGTTTTGTAAAATTAATTACTTTATAAGTATAAAGTTTGATTAATTTTTTTTTAAATTACATTACTTCCATACTCAATATGACTAAAAAGCAGTATAATACTGACTTTTTAGTCAATTGACTTAATTTAATTCACAAACAAATATTTTTATCAATCAAAATGCATTTCCTAACTATTTTTTTTCTTCTAATATTTTTTAGAAAAAATGAAAAACCAAAATATCAATAACTCCTCGACAAAGCATAAGACCAAAAAAAAATTTTTTCAAAGTAGATATTCATCTAATCTTTAAGAATGTCAAAGTCAAAAGTTTTTCAAATTCAAAACAAACTTCAAGTTGCTGAAAATCCTTAACGGATAGAAGTTTTGTGAAAAAAATTTAAACTCCCACCTAACTTATATTTCTAAAAATTTGTGCCAAGTATCAGTGAACTTGATGATGTAGGGTGCAACCTAGTGGTTTTTAAAGATATTTGACCAATTTGTTTTTACAATTTCAGGTACCCAAATATCTAAGTAGTTAATGAGAAGTGATCCTTAAAAATTGTTTATTCAATTCTTTAATGTATTTTTTTAATGTTTTATTATTATTTAAATTTAACTTTCTAATTTTTTCTTTTATGCGGCGTTTTTCTACTTTTTTCTTTTATGCAATTTTTTCTTTTAAACTTGCGTTTAATCTCTTTAGAATATGTATAATTTAAGTTAATTGTACATTTACAGGTAGAGGTAACCCAAAAACTTATGGACCCTAAAATCCACACACTCATATTGTTACCTGTAGCTCATAGACAAAGTCCAATCATAAAGAAAGATAATATTTCTTCATTAATAATATAATTTTTGAAAGAAAATTGTTTTAAAATAACGAAGGAAGCCTTTTTATTTGAAATTTAAACTGAAAATACTAGAAATTTTAATCAGCGAAAATTAATAATTTTTTGATATAAAAGTCCGTAAAAACTTGAAATATTTAGGTTTGCAAAGTGAACTTTTTTGAAAAATATAGCACACCATTATAAACTTTTAATGACCGTGTTAATGAAAAGCATCCTGATACGGTGGTAAAAGATCAGTTTTAACTATGACTAAAGAGCTCATGGTAGTTGCATTTTTTGTCCATTAATAAAACCACATTAGTTAGTCAATCCATGTCTTATGAATGTGGTAAAATTCATCGGGAAGACCTTTTAAATTATGGATTGGCTTAAATTATGGATTGGCTTGTAAATGTGGCAAAAGGTTTTTTGGTAATTGTTCTTTTTATTAATTAGATATAATTTCAATTTGAATTGGTATTTTTTTTTTGAATGCAAATGTATGTATTTATCTGTGATATAAAAGTCCGAAATTAAATTAATTGTTTTAATATAGAAAATGTAAAATCCAATACTTAAGAGCCATTTTCTGATAAAATCAGGCAAAAGTACTTTCGGCTCAAAAGTGATATCCTTTAATCGCGCTCAATTTTATATACAGTAATGCTAATATGGTAAAAAAGAAGCCTGTACATTTTTTTTTAAATATTTCTAGTTCCTGAGTTAGGGTCGGTCAAACTTTTGCCCTTTTAATACTTGGAAAGTCACTTTTGGGGTTTTATGATTTTTAAACTAAGATTAAAAGCAATGTGACTACTGCACCCTAAGTTTCTTTTCATATTATGGAAGTATAGATAGAACTTTAAAAAAAAAATCAAAAAACCTGAGAACAACCCCTCCTTTGTCTGAAAATCATTAGCTGAAATCACACATTTTTGAATTTGGGGCCTACTTTAAATACATTTATCCCGGAGCGTAAAAAGTGCCCGCGACTTATCTAATTCTTTTTTTAAAGAGTATCTCGTTGTTATTTGAATGGTCTAAAGAAACTGAGAGAATATTGTTTACAAAAAAACTTATGAGTCATCAAAGTGTCAAAAAATGTTTTAATTAGCGTTCAAATATCAGCCATTATGGGAAATGGGAAAGGTCCCAAGATTGAAGATACAGATTTTATATTACTCCATATTACAATTTTTTTAATGCGAAAAGAAAACTTAGGGGGTAATATTTCATTGTTAAAATAACTCTACCACAAAAAGTTTAATTTTTTATGTAAAAAAAAAAAACCGAATGTAGCAGCTGAATTAATCAATATATTACATGATGTCCTTATCTTATTATGTCATTGTTTGCGTCATAAATCAGTTTTACATATCCTATATCTTTGATTTTAATGCATTGTTGCTTGAAATGCCTTTTTGGCTTTTTTAAATTGATCATCCATAAGCTTATAGTCTCCAGACTGTTTTAACGGTAAAGGTGGTAGAATTCCACAAATGATTGCACTGTCTTTGTACTTTATAACATCAGGAAGAGCTGGCCACTTAAAAAGGTTCTTGACTGCAGAAGCATACTTCATACAGCTCACCATGTAACCATCACTGAGAACCTAATATGAGTAATGATTTTTCTAATTTGAAAAATAGTTTGAAAAATCTGATTCTTTCGACAAAATTCTTTTGATCTCATTTGACAAAAATGAAACTTCTTTTAAATTTAGTAACACATTCAATTTGATTAAATAATGTTTAAAAAAAAATGTTTTTATTTGAATGAAAAATATTTTTTTTAAACATTGAATGAAAATGAAGTACCTCATTTATAATCCCAGGATACCAAGTGCCCATATAAATAACAACAATCCAATCGTTTTCATGCCATGCACCAGTTAAATCAATGACAATGCTTTTAAATTCCTTTTTAAATTCTTAAAATTATAATTACAAGATAATATTGAAATATATATTATTGAGAGTGGATATAAAAATTATTACCTTGATCTTCTGTCTCTTCTTCTTCTTCGTTATCCGCATTAGTACTACCAACATCAATTGGTTCATTTAATCTTTTGTCTTTTTTAGCCTGCTCCAACGTGAAAATAGTGATCTTGTTTGCTGAATATTTTCGTATTCTGAGACTTGAAGCTCTTTTCTTGTCAAAAAAGTGCACCTGCTCTGGGCTAAACTTTTTTCCAGATACTTCACCTTCCATAAAGAGTTTATATAATATATCTTTTTTTCTCATACTATACCGGAAGGTACTGCGTTTAGGTAAAGTCCAACCTTTAACATATTTGCTAATGTCAGAACATTCTTCTTCAAATATCTCCTGTTGTGAGTTTGGTTTATAACTATATAAGTTTGACTGAACTTGCATCTTTATTATGAAACTCTGTCTCACGTTATCCATTCCTGATTTTAAAGTGCTGATAACATGTCTTCCCGACATCATGTGTTCTTCTAGTTTTTCTGATGTATGAAATGATCCATTACAAATTTGCTCAAAGCAAAAGTGAAAATAATTTAGTAATCTATTTTTGCGAAACTTTTCCTTCATATTGCTTTTAAAAACTCTTGTTTTCTTGTCAGTATCACTATATGGGTGTGTTAAAAACATTTGCAGATCAAAATAGACATTAGAATATTCTTGTTTAACTCCATCGCCAACTGCATAGTATCGCCACATTGTCATATAGTTATGAAAGAACTCAAACGAATAATACTGACTTATTTTAGCTATTTTTGTTCCACTCAACTTGCTTTTGCCCTTTATAGTGGCAATACCAACAGCAGAATTTTTCAGCCCATGTCCGTAGTGTAAAGCGGTATAAATGTCCTCTGCATACATCAAATCGTTACCATTAACAAAGCTACGAATCAATGACTTTGCTCCAGCAGCTTCTCTGTCACACTGATCCTTGCCACGACAAGGTTCGTTATAATTGCAGCGCTTAAGCTGTATTTGGTTATTTTTGCACAACATAAAATGAGCTTCCATTATAAAGTTGCCATGGTACGATGAAGCATTGTCAGATTTTGAAAAGAGTTTATTAACACCAGAATGGTGATGCTTAAACTTCGGAAGAACTAATTGGGCAATTGATAGTGTTTCCGATAAACCTTGCTCACTTCTATAAAGAGCTGTAAAGTACACCTTTTTAAGTAAAATGTTGTTTTTCTTAGTGAAGAAAATGTTTACATGCAGTGACATTTAAACCTTTTTTTCAAAATATTCTTTTTGACCTTCCCTGAATTTGGATGGTAGAACTTTTTGGCAATAGTCTTTCAACCAAAATCCAGTTTCTTTATCAAGACTTTCAAAAGCAAAAACTTTGGCTTTTTTCTGTTGACAATCACGCATTAAATGTTTTTTATAATCAATGATATCTTTTTCAGCATATTCAATATCATAAATAGTATCCTCGTTGGCTGAATTATTTGATGCTAACCTTTTTATCTCAACTAAGGATTTGTTTAAATTTTCACACTCATAATAAATCTTATCATTAGGTGCTATTAAAATCTGTTGCAATTGCTTGTCGTTTAAATCACTCAAAGCAAATATTGGGCAGTGGGAGTTAAAATTAGGGTAGGTCACACTGCAGTTAAACTGGAAATTAGTATTGTAATATCGTTTGATGCGTTCAAATAAATTACTCAGCTCTCTATTCTGGTACTTCAAAGATAAATCTTTTAACATAGAGAAACCATTCATAGCTGCAGCAGTAATATCATCCCGTCCCTCTAAACATTTTCGTTGAGATGGTTTAACAGTATGAAGTAATCGCCACAAAGTGCTTTCCGATGAAGGAGATTCTGCTGTTAAATATGAAATCGAGAAAATGTTCAGCTGTTTTCTGGTCTAGTCGATTTCGCGTAATTTCTTTTTCGACAGGAATAGTTGGTATAACTATGTTAGCATTCTTCATTTTTCGTGCCTGGTCTCTCTTGTATTTGGAGCATCCAAAAACTTTCTTAAGTAACTTTTTCATGTTCAATTAAACACAGAACAATATGTTTACCTATAGAGTCACTTTCTTCATAAATTTTAACAAATTTTTTTAGATCATCAGGTACTGCATCATTGTCTGAAGTTTCCAAAGATCTATTTAAAACAATTGAGATAAAGTCTTCACTCTGATCTGGGGCAACAGCTTCAGCGAACCACTTTGCAAGCTGTAACTTGGCTCTTTCAAATTTTCCTAGTAAATTATTTTCGGTTCCATTGCTGGGATCAGCTATCTTTTTATTCTTTATCTGAAACTGAAAAGGGCTGACGTGGAGTGCTTCTGATAGGTTGTTACCAGTAGATGTAGCACCTTCAACCTTTTCTCCAGAAAGTAAAATTTCTTTAGGCTCAAAATCAAAATCAGTTGTGTACTCACCTAACTCTTCGTTAGTGGCAGTACTTGTTTTAGTTTGAATAAGAATGCGCTCTGACTTAAAGTGATTGTGACAAAATACGGAACCTACAGGAACATTTTTGTTGTAATGTTTTGAAACATTTGTTGACATATTTATTGAAACACTTCTTACAGCTGGTGATTTTTTCCAACACTTAGTTCATGCATTGGATGACAGCATCTTCTTGGAGGAACCCAGCCAACACCTTGAATTTTAACAAAAATAAAAATTTGAAATATTCATTTTAAAGGTTTAGTAATTAAATTTTGTAGTTGTTGAAATACAGTTGTAAAAAAATTCTTACCAAAGTTAAATCTATAGTAAGGACATATAAAGTCTTTATCAAAAAGTGAAATGCACCCTCGGTTTTCTATTAGAGACTTTTCTGTCCATTCTGTCTCTTGGTGCGCCTTTAAAACCTAAAAACATAAAATTTAGATACTATGCAATGTAAACTGAGGGAATTAAACAACAATTGTTTTACACTACTATATGATGCTAACGGTTTTTTTTTTTATAACTACTAAGAGCAATTCTTACTTTAATTTTTACAAAGTGTGCTTTGACATCCAAAGTCAGATCTTGTATCTTGAATAACCTTTTCTCATTGAAACGAGGATATGGTCCACACTTGACATCATTAACTTTGCAAACATTTTCAACAACAACCTCTTGCTCTGACATATTTTTTGCATCTAAGTGTTTTTTTTTAAAGTATATTTAGCATAAAATGCTCATTCTCTGTTCTGAATAATTCAGAAGTAAATGCTTAATGAACCATACTGAATAACTGTAAATTAAGAAATAATGCCTTACAATAATTAATTAAGTTCAATAAACATCAAGTTAAAAATGTTTACTGGAAAAAAAGTTTTTTCAAGTCCACAATCGTATAAATGAAAAAAAATCAAAAACAGATTTAGCATCATTTTGACGTAAAGTTATTTCAACAATATAATATTACCCATAAGTTTTGTTTTTGCATTAAAAAAATTGTAATAAGGAGTAATTGAAAATTTATAAATTCAATCTTGGGACCTTTCCCATTTCCCATAATGGCTGATAATTAAACGCTAATTAAAACATTTTTTGACACTTTGATGACTCATAAGTTTTTTTGTAAACAATATCCTCTCAGTTTCTTTAGACCATTCAAATAACAATGAGATACTCTTTCAAAAAAGAATAATATAAGTCACATGCACTTTTTTACGCTCCGAGATACATGTATTTAAAGTAGGCCCCAATTTCAAAAATATGTGATTTCAGCTTATGATTTTTAGACAAAGGAAGGGTTGTCCTCAGGTTTTTTGATTTTTTTAAAGTTCTATCTAGGGTGCAGTAGTCACATTGCTTTTAATCTTAGTTTACAAATCATAAAACCCCAAAAGTGACTTTCCAAGTATTAAAGAGGCAAATGTTTGACCGACCATAACTCAGGAACTAGAAATAAAAAAATAAAAAAAGTTTACAGACTTCTTTTTAATATTACAAACAACGCAATATGTAAAATTGAGAATGATTAAAAGATGTCACTTTTGAGCATTGCCTGGTTTTCTCAGAAAATAGCTCTTAAATGCATGTGTGTGTATGTATTTATTATTTTTAATGAATCCGAATTAACATGCAGTGCATGCTATTTGGAACTTTTTAATAGTGTTTTTCTAACTAATTTAGTAAATAAAATATAAAACTTTTTTTATAAAAAATTAATAGGTTTTTGTTCAGCACGTCGAGCTCTACAAGAATATCTTAAAATATTTTTAAAACTTTAAAGTTTAAATGTAGTAATCTTAATTCAAAGAAAAAACGTCCGACATATGCATAACTCATGATTTATTATACAATAATGAGTTTTAAATAAAAATAAATAAATTCTCGCATACCTTAGTTTGTTGTAAAAGTTAAACAAACTTAATTTTTTTTCGAAAGAGTAATCATTGATGAAAATTCCTGATGAAAATTCCTGAGGGTAGCGTACGAAGTAAACATCGTGCGTCATCATACCTAATTATGGCCTCAAATAACACTCATAAGCATGCCAAGCATACTCTGCACGACTGATGCAGCCGTGCAGAGTTATTCTCTAACCTTTAAATTATCAGTCATTACAAAACCTAGTTCTCGTGCAAATGTTGTTCTTGATAGCTGGTGCAGCTGAGCAACGGTTGTTTTTGTTATGTAAATTACAGTTGATTTTTTGTTGTTGTTGCGACCGATGCGCATGACTTTGCACTAACTGACATTAAAATAAATAAACCATATGCGCAACTACTTAACTGTTTGGTTGATTTTGGCTTCAAGTTTTATCGTGTTTTTCTTCAATTTAATAATCTCGATTATTTTACTGTCGTCTGCGTAAAAAAAATGCCATAAAATGGTGTAGCGTTTTATCGGGGGATTACTTTTGTGGGCATGGAATAGGAGTGGCCTGAGAACAGATTTTTGTGGATGTTGTTGAATGTTTTTTGTTCGGATTTATTATTATCAATGATAAAGCGTTGTAGACTGTTGGTGTCAGTCACCCCGTACAATTTTAACTTGTGCAGTAGACGTCGATGCGGAACTTTGTTGAACGCTTTTGCAAAGTCTGCAAATATAAAGTCGGTTGGGTAACCTTTGCGGGTCGCGTCTGTAGAATTTCAAACAGATTTGTGACGCAACTTTTGACTTTTTAAAATCAGTTTTGAGCATTGCTTATAAGTTTGTTTGTGGTCAAGTAATCAGTGATGCGTCCTAGTGCAAAGCTTTCCATTACTGCAAATGCAAGAAGTGCGTAAATAGTTCAATAGTTTGAAAGGTTCAAATAACAGCTTTTTTTTGAAAATGGAAGTGACTTCAGCTTTTTTGCATTAAAACGGTACTTCGGCAACCTCAACCAGTTCAGAGCATACAATGATTAGTGAGATAGCTAAGCCTGTAATGCAGTACTTTAGGACGCGAGGTTGAATTCCATCAAAGCCAGAGCCTTTTTTGCGCTCTGGCTTTTGCGGAAGAAAGACGTGTTATTTAATAGCGAAAAGTTTTTACATAAAAAAATGGATATTACGATGAAAAACATCGAAAAAATGATTTCTAGTAAGCTTGAAGAACAGAAAAAAAGTATTCTCAAAGAAACGGAACGCTTATTAAAAGACCAGGAAAAATCATTTACCTCAATAATCAGTGCAAATCTCAAAATTATCACAGATAGATTAGACATGCTAGAGAATGACATTAATAACAACAAATGTATAATATCAAATATAGAAAAAGACCTACGTGACATTAAAGACAGCCTAAATTTTTAAGAAAATAACATCTCGGAAAAAATATCTCAAATAAAGAAATACTACGACAAAGAAATCAATTCATTATATAAAAAATCCATAGATCTAGAAAATCGATCGAGAAGAAACAACTTAAGAATAGATGGAATACAAGAAACACTAGGCGAAAGTTGGAAAGACTGCGAAAAAGCTGTTAAAGAAATTTTCAAAACGAAACTGAAAATACAAAGCGAAGTAGTGGTTGAACGAGCTCACCCAGTGGGCACAGGACCTAAATAAGACGTCTTTTGAACGTTCAAAAGACGTCCAAAACGTTCAAAAGACGTTTAAAAGACGTCTTTTATACGTCCTGTGCCCACTGGGCATCATATCGGACAATTTAAAGACAACAAACCAAGAAAATTAGTTATAAAATTTTTAAACTTCCAAGACAAAAACAAAATTCTCAATGCTGTAAAGTATCTTAAAGGAACTGGCCTATGTATAGGCCAGTTCCTTTAAGATACTTTACAGCATTGTTGAATACTTTAATGAATACTTTGCTAAAGAAACAATATATCATCGAAGAATGCTCTGGGAAGAAGTTAAAAAACTAAGAAGCGAAGGTAAATACGCCATTTTAAAATAAGATAAAATATTTACACGAGATTTTAAAAAATAGCGCAACACACTTTTGTTTTACTGAGTAAACGCGTTCTAAATTTTACTTTCTAAAATAATGGCAATAAAAAATAAAACAATAGATTTTGAAATGACGCTGGCACGCAAATTTTTCAAATGTATAATTTTAACTCTCGATATTTTGAAACAGAAACTTTCAAAACTGAACTTGAAGCTTATAAAAATAATTTTACGGTAATTCACATAAATATAAGAAGCATAAATAAAAATTTTGACAAACTTAAACATTTCCTATTTGATTGCAATTATTCATTCAATATGATTTGCCTAACAGAAACTTGGTGTTCTGATTAATCAATCCATAATAACTCTAACTTTCAAATTCCAAATTATAAATTATTATCTTCTGAAAGAAAAGCATACGAAAAAGGAGAAGGGATTGCAACTTATGTTCGTAATGATCAAGTGAGAAAAGTGAGAAAAGATCACTCCATTTCTAACCCCGATAATGAGAGATCATCAACTCCAAATTTGAAAATATTATAGTCTCTACCTGTTATAGACCACCTGAAGGTAATATTAAAAAATGTTCTAATTATCTAGAAGAAATTTTTCTTAAAATCAATAAAGAGCAAAAAAGTTGTTCTGTATTGGGGACTTAAACATAGATTGTTTAAAATACAAAGAGTGTCCGATTACTAAATTATTTTTTGAGAACATGTTTCAACATTGTATTTTACCAATTATTAAAAAACCCACACGGGTAACCTCGAATTCTATTTCTGCTATAGATAACTCATTTCTAGATACCTCCTTAAAAGCAGGAATAATAAAAATTGATATAACAGATCATTTTCCAATTTACTTTACAATAAAATATGATACAAAAATAAATAATAACTCGAAAAAAAAAATTTATAAAAGAAAAATAAATAAAATTTCTATTAAATGTTTTAAAGACGCACTATCGGCAGTAGATTGGGTTAAAGTGTATCAAGAATGTAACCTTAGGAACACAAACTCTGCATATAATACTTTCACAGATATTTTTCTAAAACACTATAATAATCATTTTCTAATCAAAGAAAAAGAAATCAAAGTAAAACATTTGAGCTGTCCATGGATCAACAGCGGAATCAAAAAATCTTCAAAAACTAAACAAAGACTATATGTTAAATATTTGAAAAACAGAAATGAAGAAAACCTATCTACTTATAAACAATATAAAAATCTTTTCGAAAAAATCAGAAAAACATTCTAAAAAGGTTTATTATTCTAAATTACTTCAAAAAACAAATGGAGATACCAAAAAACATGGAACATCATGAAAGAAATAATCGGAAAAAAGTATATAAAAACAAACAGCTTACCAGATATAAAACTGGAGAACCATACTTACTAAACAATTATAGACCAATCTCAATTCTTCCTGTTTTCTCAAAACTCCTCGAACGAATAATTTATAATAAATTATACCAATATATAACAAACAACAACATCTTAAATACAAAACAATTCGGCTTTCAAAAGCAACATGCAACCGAACATGCAATCGTAGATCTTGTAAATAGCATCAATTACTCATTTGTTAATAATGAATTTGCTCTAGGAATCTTTATAGATTTATCGAAAGCATTCGATACTGTTGATCATGCTATCCTGCTCAAAAAATTGAAAAAATATGGCGTTAAAAATGTTGCATTACTCTGGTTTAAAAATTTTTTGCTAAACAGACAGCAATGTGTTAATACTGATAAAAATATCTGTTCAAAATTGCTTAAGATTAAATGTGGCATTCCCCAGGGTTCCATTCTAGCTCCCTTATTGTTCTTAATATACATTAACGATCTTCCAAAAGTCTTAAACAAACTTGATGTAATAATGTTTGCAGATGATACTAATTTATTTTATTCTTCTCAGTCTATTAAAGAACTCTTTGAAACAACGAATATTGAACTTAAAAAACTTAATATCTGGCTAAAATCAAATAAATTATCTTTAAACACAGAAAAAACCAATTACATTTTATTCCATCCCAACCAAAAAAGAAAAAAATACCTAATATATTACCATTGCTAAAAATAGAAAACAAAAATATTGAAAGAACCTCAATAACAAAATTTCTAGGTTTACTAATTGACAAAAATATTTCATGGAAAGCACACATTGACTATTTAAATACTAAAATAACCAAAAACATTGGCGTGCTATACAAAGCTAGACCAATGTTATCCCAAGAAAATCTAAAACATCTTTATTTCTCATTTATACAGACCTATTATACATATGGTAATATAGCATGGGCAAGTACCAATAAATCCAATTTGAAATCACTTTATCGACGTCAAAAACATGCCGTTAGAATTGTCTATAAAAAAGACAAATTTACTCATGCTGAACCTTTGTTAAAACTCCTTAATGTACTAAACGTCTATAGAATAAACATTTATCAAAACTTATTGTTTATGCTGAAATATAAACTCGGGCTTGTCCCATCACAATTCTCAAATGATTTATTTAAAAGCAATAGATATAGATATGACACTCGAGAAGTAGGAAACTTTAATATACTGTTTAGAAAAACAAAACTATCGCGTTTCACAATTTCATATTGTGGTCCCTATCTCTATAATAAACTGATATCCAGAAATGCCATAATTACAAAATTAGATAACCTAAATTGTTTGAAAATCTTACTAAAAAAATTCGTTATAAATATAAGCAATTATATGAACTTCACTAAACTAATACTGAAACTAGAGCCAAAATTAACGTTGAAACGAAAATCCTAAAAAACTCTAATAACAAATATTAATATAAAAAATGTATAAATCAAAAATAATTTTATTTATGCCTAATTATATATTTATGTGTACAAAATCTAGCATTTATCAATTATTTATTATCTTACATTTTATTATATGTGAATCCAATTTAAAACGAACTACCACTATATTTTGTGAAACTAGAAACATGTAAAAACAAAAATACAAAAAATATTACTAGTACAAGCGGTTTCTTGATGACAAGACAATCTGGTCTTCTGCAAGTTTCCCGCGTTCTTTTAATAATAATGATACCCTACAGTTATATTTTTTGTATTCTATAAAGTTGTGAGGTTTTACTTTTTCTCTTTCCATTATATATTTTGTAAACATTGTAAATTTGTATTAGTGATATAGATAGAATCACAACATTGTAAAGATAAAAGAACAAAAAAAAAAAAAAAAAAAAAAGCCCGTTAACTCGGTTTTGATCAGATAAGAAAACTTCTCTTTATCGGACTTGTATGATGTAAGTGTGTTTGGTTGATGTATGCTAGAAAAACGAAGGTTGAATATTGAAGAGAACCTGTTGGCTTGGTTTCAAAGACTGATCGAAAATAATCATTTAGTGTGTTGCAGATTACTTTAGGGTCTGTTGTTGTTTGATTGTTAGTTGTTTCGCGTTAACGATTGCGGTGTGTTTTTCTTGTTTACTCTTGAGGTGTGAGTAGATGATTTAAGTCTTGCTTGTTATTGGTGATCAATTCCTTAATTGAAGCAAGAACTACAGTTTTCACTAGCTTTTTTACCCGCATCTTTATTTTGTTTACGTAAAAATAGCTTGTTTGTGCGACATAAATTTGCAATCAAGCTTGCTTGATTGCAAATTCATGTCGCACAAACATATTATCAAGATACGACAAATAAACATATTATATTGTTGCATAAACATATTACACAGATATTTTACAGAGACGACGGATATGATCACTGTGTTGCCATGTATTAATTAGTTTTTCAGTTAATTCTCTTTTGTTAGTAGATGCAGTTTTTAGAACTTCTCTCTTCAGCTCGTTCCACAGCCCCTCGATCGGGTTGAGGTCGGGACTGTTGCCCGGCTATTCCAGAACAGAAATCTTCTGGTCCTTCAGGAATTTCATCACGGATTTGGCTGTGTGGCATGAAGCTCCTCCTGCATGAATATTGCATCTCCACGTGGATACCATTCTTTTACTTGTGGTATAAGACGTATTTCCAGTACTCTCTTGTATTGGTCCTGTTGCATGATCTCTTCCACAAAATACAGACGCCCCTGTCCGTTGACAGAAATAACACTCCAAAACATAATCTTTTGTGGGTGTTTTACAGTTTCCAGGATACAGTCGAGGAGGTTTGCCTCTTGCTTCTTCCTTTGAACAAATCGTGCACTCTCAGCCATGACTTCTAGCGTAGACTCATCAGAGAAGCACACCTGAATAACAAATATTACCTGTAAAATAACGATACTCAGTACGGTATTACATACCGTATTTTATGATATGGAAATTACACATAATAACATGACAAAACTACAAAACTAATGAAAAAATAAATATTATTATCATTATAAAGTGTGCAATATGTTTCTTACTTTAAATAATTTCATAAGAGTATGTAAACTGCTTATCTCCGACTAATCGTCTTCGTTCCAATCGGCGTATCGGTTTCTTTGTGAGTTTGTATGCCTTGTAGCCGAAATTCAACAAACGTCTACTAGCAGTTCTTGAGCTTACTGTAAGTCCTATTATGCCATTCTATTCCTGTGCTAACTCTACGGAAGATTTCTTACGTCCTTTTTGGCACAAGTTCCGAAGTACGCAATCATTCCTATGGGTAGTCTTGGAAGCCCTTTTACAATTTTTTCTCTTAGTAGCTATGACATCTTGGCCTTTGGACAGCTTATTTCTGATTCTTCCAACAGTCTGACGCGAGACTTCTAACTTGCGAGCTATTTTGGAATTCAGAAGAATAGTATTTTCTAATAACAGTATTATTTCACTACTTTTTGCTTAGCTGATATCCTGTTTCTTACCCATTTCTGTTAAATAGTGCCTCTTTTACCACTTGAAGCTTGTTTCAATATCAGCAAAGTTATGAGCGATAATACAAGTAAAATTACAATTAAGCTACAAAAGACGCCAAAATTAATGACCAGATATCGCCAAATACCATAATCAAGTGCCTTAAGAACCTAATGCAAATTTTATACAAAATACAAAAAAAATCATATTTTAGCAACAAATTTGCAAAGTCCATGACAACAAGCAATAAAATAAGTATTATGACAGCAACTTATGTAATAAACAAAAATTAGAATGTTATTATATAGCCAAAGAATGACTGAATACGCTAGATCTGATCAAATCCTTCTAAATTCCTAATTCATTGACCAGCACTGTTAGGTTACCTTTTTAAAGTTTAAAGGTATAGTTTTTCTACGCGAGCAGTTAATTGAATTAAAATTTTTAGAGGCTGTGCTGATTGAACTTGTTATTTTGTCGAGTGTTGAGTCGTTTAGGTTGTGAGGGCGAAAGATGCAGTTCAGAAGAATACATTGTAAAATGTTCATTTTATTTATACTTGCTTAATGGTTAAGTTGATTGATTTTGGTCTAAGAACAAATGAGGCATTCTTTTGAGTAGATGGCCACCCCTCTTTTTTTACTTTTTATTTTTATTTTTTTGATATATATAGTTGATAATTTTTCATTTATTTGTTAAATCTGTTGGTAAACTAAGTTTTAGTAATCAAATTATTTGTGACTGTTAATTAAAATGCCTGTTAAGTTGATATTAACTCTTACTTTGTTAAGTTTATGACCATTTACACTGCCTAACAGTGATTTTGTTTCGGAACCAAAATTAGTTATTTCTTATGTTTTTTCACCCGTTGAATTCAAATATGTCATTAAAAATAACATATTAGCTCTAGTTTAATTTTCTCTCAAGGGTATAAATTTTCATTTTTTGAAAAAATGTTGTGTTTTTGTTTTTGATTTCCATAATTTTTTATTTATGTTTAAAACGTGTGATGTTAGTTATGTGTGTTTGCTAAAGTTTCTGGTCTAATCTATTCTTAGTTTTTTTTCATTTACTAGTGTAAAATTTGAAAAATTATCATACGAAGGAAGCGTGTAAATTTAGAGGACAATTTTTGTTACCTTTGTGGTGAAATGATATTTTCCTCACAGAAAAGAACTCTGACACCTCTTGTGAAGACTGCTTACCAGTATTACTTCTATATGAAGTTAGGGAACCAGGATAAGTCATGGGCTCCACATATATGCTGTAGCTCTTGTTCGGTTACACTACGAGAATGGGTAAAAAATGAAAAAAGATCTTTGGCTTTTGTTGTTCCTATGGTATGGAGGGAACCTTAAAACCATACAGATGACTGCTAATTCTCCACCCATTAAGGCTAGCTTGTCAATGAAGAAAATGGGAACAGTTAAATAACCGAATCTTCCATCTGCCATTTGACCTAAGAAGAGACTTATATAAACATGAAAGTTTTCCTTAACTCAATTTATTACAATGAGCACAAATGGAAAATTTTTTATGATCTAAAAGTCATTGCTATACTTTTAGGAATGCAATTAGTGTATATAAAATACTGCCGCTTTTTGTGTATATGAGACAGTAGAGACAGAAGTTTAAATTATATGAAAAAAAACTGGCCTGCAAGAAATCTCAACACAAATGAAAAAAATGTTTTTGTTGAATTGTGGATCCAAAAGATGTTCTTCTTCCACCATAACATATTAAGTCAGGTTTTAATGAAAAATTTTGTCAAAGATATGAACAAAAAAAGACAGGATTTTAGGTATTTAAGAAACAAATTTCCACAAATAAGCGATGCAAAAGTTAAAAAGAGTATTTTTGTTGGGCCACAAATACCTCAACTTATGAAGGATCCTGCATTTCACGAAGTTTTGAGGGGTAAGAAAAAGAAACTTGGGAAGCTCTTAATGCAGTGATTTGTAAGTTTTTTAATTTAATTGGTAACTTTTCTTCTGCAAAAACACCATCAACTTGGATGTAATATGTCCCTCAAGAATCATTTCCTCCACTCACACCAAGACTTCTTTCCCCCGGTTGTGGAGCTGTTAGTGATAAACATGGGGAAAGGTTTGGTCCAAAAAGTTGGTCCAAGTTATTTCTTTAATGGAACAAAGATAACAGGGTTGATGGAATGAGGCTATGCTTGCAGATTACTGTTGTTTTGTGTGTAGGGATGCACCAGAACTAGTCTACAACAGGAAAGCAAAAAGATTACTATCTTGTGACATCGTGAATTTTTATTTCAGTTAATTTGCTCTGTTGCAAATTAGTTGAAATTGTATATCTCAGAAACTAGAGCTAATAAAAAATATTTTCGTTGTCCAAAATTAGTATAATTTGAATAAAATTGCTAAAGACATAAAAAAAAAATGTTTTTTTGATGCCCAGTGTTATTAAACAAGTATCATTTGCCTAGTAGATGAGTTGTTCCAATTTTGCTATTAGTAGCATTAATTGTTGTAGTTTCGGCTTTTCGCGAGTTGGACAAGATTGTCCAGCGTGGTTATTTGATGTGGAGTTTGTCGGGGGTTTTTAAATTGTTGTGTTGATATAATAGTATAGAAATGGTAGACTATATTAAAATTGAAATAGTTTTTCTTTTTTTCTAATCTAAAAGCAAGTTTTGTTTGCGTTAAAATTTTTATATATAAATAAATATATATATATATATATATATATATATATATATATATATATATATATATATATATATATATATATATATATATATATCTGTGTGTGTGTGTGTGTGTGTGTGTGTGTGTGTGTGTGTGTGTGTGTGTGTGTGTGTGTGTGTGTGTGTGTGTGTGTGTGTGTGAAGAAAAAATGTAGAATATGTCAATCAGGGGCGCATGAAGCATTTTTTGATGTTTGGGAAAAATTAAATTTATATTCATCGATAAATTTTAAAAGTTACTAAAAGTTTCTTAGCGTTTAAAAATTATAGCCTTATAAAATTTTAAACCCCCTCCAAACATTATATGGTCATAATTTTTGAACTTTAGGAGGTTGTTGTATGAAATTGAAAAACTTATTTTTAAATATAGATTTATTTGAGAAAAGTAAAAAAAAAATTTATCAAGTTGTTGCTCTCACGTTTGGGGCAGGTGTCGCCAAAATTTAGGGCTTTTTTGATCCCAGGCTCCAATTATTGCATACAATTGTTTGGAGTTTGCTCTTCATGTCTGGATATTATTTCAAACATCAAAAAGTGCTGCATCCACCCCTCTAAATCAATAATAATGAGATAAATATACAATTTGCTAATAACGTCCAAAAGCAGTTATACTAATCGCTGATAATTTCCAAAAGGAATTATTAATATATTAAACATTTCAAAAACACAAAAAAGGAAAACGCATTCTTGAACTTTAAATAAGATTTTAAATTTTAACTATTAGTATATACTATGTTTATTGACCAAAAATTGACCTAAGTTTTATTAGGATCAATTATTCGGTCAACTTTATAACCAAAGTATTCTTTTACATTCGATTAGCAAAAGTCAAATGAACTTCATGATGAAAAATCAAAATGAAATTCAAAAAATCATTTTTAGGATAAATTTTCAAACTTTCATTTTTTTTTTTTTAGTTTACATCAATCCTCAACTGAAACACAATTAAAAACTCGAAAATAAATAAACTAAACGTATCAGAACGAATCAAAAGTAACAAATTGAAAAAACAAAAGATTTCAAAAAGATTAAATCGATAAATCTTTGTAGATAAAATTATTTAAAACCTAAGATGTTGCTGAAGTATGCTAAAGGAATATATAAATTGAAAAATAAGTAGAACTTAATATTTATGCAATTCGTTTTAGATTTATTTAGATTTTTTTAATTTATTGTAGAAACTGTTGGTGATATATATTTCTTCCAAATAGATACTGAAATTTCATTTATTTAGATGTTTGTTATTTTAAGTCCCCTAGCAGCGCTCATAGCAACCGTTTTTAAGTACTTTTTTTCACCTTTTTTAGCACTATTTTAAAGTTTATATTTTTGTTTTTCAAATAGCTTTTTGTTTGTACAATCGACGTAATGGACATAATGCTGAGAAATCACGCGGTTCTTCCAGTTGAATTACTGATTTTGAAATTCTTGCCAAAAATTGGTTTTAAATAAAATATATTTAAAACAATAAAAATTAAACTATGTTTAATTTTTATTTTTATAACAATTTGTTATACTTTATAAAATAATCTTATTGCTATTTAGCTATTTATATATTTATTTATATAGTATACCTAAAAAATTTTAAAATTTGTATGAATCGGTAAATGTTAAAAGGGCGAAAGTGCATCAATGTAAACTTTTGGGAAACTAGAAAAAAACTGCATTTTCCTCCGTAGTAAACTTTTGTTATTGATTCAATAATTTTTTTTTTAAAGGTGAAAATATTATTCTTTTCATAAAAAAAGCAATTATAAAACCATTAACAAAAATTTACTACGGGAGAAAATGCAGTTTTTTTTAGTTTTCCGAAAGTTTACATAGTTGGAATTCCGTCCTTTTAACATTCACCGATTCATATACAAATTGAAGTGAAAAAACCATCTCGTAAACTTTGATCTAAACGACGAAAAAGTATGATGTTTCACAGTGACTAACACTCTTTTATTTGACCTGAAAGTTTTACTGAAAGCTCTGGAGTTTAACAATAAAAGATAACAGGACAAAACAGTTTCTAATAAGAAGTTAAATGGTTTAAAGGTTGAAGTTATTGATGACTGTGGTAAAAAAAAAATTACAGGAAACCGAATAGTTAAGATGAAATTGATATCTAAGATTTTTAACATTTTTTTGTGTCCAGAGTGTCCACATGTACAAGTTCTAAAAAGCTAAATTAAAATCAGAAGTTATAAATAGCTTTTGAAACTTAGTTGTAATACTCAATTTGCGGTTTAAATGGCTCTGAACTTTAAAGAAAGATTAGAAACAAAAGGTTTTTACATTAGAAGATGAATGTTTTACAGTATGCATAGAACAGAGATGAGTTATCAATCCATGAAACTGTTTTTTTATGAATTATGTTGCATCTAATGTTTAATCATAGTCTTTGGTGTAACATTTAATAAATAAAAAGACAAATATAATTATAAATATAAATAGAATTTCAAAAGAAAAATTTTTAAAACGTTTTTTTATGAGATATCAATATTTTACTATCTTTGCTTGACTGTGCTAAGGATATTTCAGAAACGGTTATATAGTCATTTTTCATTCACCATGGTGGGTAAAATTAGCATCGTTTTTAAATTATTTAAAGAAATGAAACACGGTTAATTTATTTAAGGAACAAGTTACTTAAGAAGTTTTTGAGGTTTATTGCATATCTCTAATATCAAGCTAGTTATATGCAAAATTTTATTCTATGTGATCTCTTACATATTGGAATATTTATGCCACAAAATTGGCAATTTTTAAGTTTCCGCCGTTTAAAAATTGGCTGCCATGGCAAACCTTTTTTTTTTTTAATTCATAATTTTTTTTCTTAGTTTTATTATATATTTACTGTATAAGTAGTAAAAATTGTTTAACTATCAATACTGAATAATTTTTTGTGTATGAGGTTGTGACCAGGAGCACCCAAAGCATTTTTTGGTCTTTGAGATAGCTAACTTTCAGACATGGAGCAAACGCAAAACATTTATATGTTTTTACTTATGTCAAATAAAAATGCTTTGCAAAAAGTTGCGATGATTAGAGCTTGGGAACAAAAAAGCCCCAAAAATTTAGCTCTACCTGCCCCAAACGTGAGAGCAACAAGTTGATGAACTATTTTTTGTATTATTTTCAACTAGACTTATATTCATCAATAAATTTTAAGTTTCATATTATTATCTCTCAGAGTTCAAAAATTATAGCAATATAAAATTTGCAACCCCTCAAATTGAGTTTAAACTTTATATGGTCGTAATTTTGGAACGCTAAAATATTTTACTATGAAATTTGAAATTTATTGATGAATATAAGTCTAGTTGAAAATAATACAAAAAATATTTCATCAACTTATTGCTCACGTTTGGGGCAGGTAGAGCTAAATTTTTGGGGCTTTTTGTTCCCAAGCTCCAATCATTGCAATTTTTTGCAAAGCATCCTTATTTGACATAAGTATAAACAGATAAATGTTTGGAGTTTGCTCCATGTCTGGAAGCTTGCTATCTCAAAGACCAAAAAAAGCTTAAGGGATATCGGAAAGCCGGTGGCACGTGCCCTTCTCTAACTATTTTTCACGATAACAGTTATTATTTTAAAAAAAAACTTTTTTAGAAGAAACCTGATACCACATGTTAAAAACTGTTTCCAGTTTGCACCGTTTGATATTTTGTAAATTATCAAACAAAATAATATTTGCTTTACAGTTTATTAACAATTTTCACCATAAAATGACGCCACTAGTTGCAATGAAAAAACGCAATTATTTTGAATTGCATTTAGCATTTAAACTAAACGATAAATAATGTAAAAAAATACAGTTGAACTCATCTTATCCTCAAGGGGTCTCAAAATATGTTCGAATTTCAAGAGATGTTAAAATATAAGAGTTCAATCTTATACATTAAGCCCTGAAATTTATTCGAATCAAATAATATCTCGCAGTAAGAGTTCAAATTACAAGGGTTACACCAGGCCTGCACAAAGACTTTGTGCTGCCCATTGTCAATTTTTGTTCGGTGCCCCAATATTTGGATTCCTGGGTATATTGAATTAAGCATTAGTTTTACTGTTTATTGTTCGTATGTCTACTATCACATGACACGTTAATGAAAACAATAATTATTTTTGTATTAACTATCGCTGCACATAAACACTCAATATTTAAACTTGGCTATAAATGATAAAAAGAAAACCCAAACACAATATAAAATGAATGGAATTATCACAAATGGTCAGATCACAATAATTTCACTTTGTGGACTTTCTTCTTTGCAAAAATAGAGATGACAATAAAGTCTTGGCAAGGTCTTTTTCAATTGAAATCACCATAAGGTTAGTAAGACGTTCTTCAGTCATTGTTGGTCACAATTTGGATTTGATGAGAGCAAGCTTACTGAAAGAGCGCTCTCTTTCAGCCACTAACACCGGGATCGTATTAAAAATGCGAAGCAAAATACAGATCGAATGTAATATTGACTGAAGACCTTTCTGGTAGATTCTGTTGAGCAACTTGGAAGAAGAAAGAGATTCTATTTGTCCAAAAGTATTTGATTGCTTTAGAACATCTAGATGACGAATTTCTTTAATCAACTCTCTTCTTTTACATCGTTTACGTAGAGATTTGACAGGGCTTTGCATTTTTTTTCTGACTAAGTTTTTCTTCATCACTAGAGAGAGAGATGGAGAACACCATATCAAAGAAAACATATCAGTCGTATTTTGAGCTGTATTTTATCTGCTGGAGCTGCGTGTCAAGAGCAATATTAAATAAGTTCACCTCAAAACCCTGTGATTGGACTTCGTGAAAGTAGACCGTGTTCATCTACTCGCCGTGAATTTTTTTTTTTTATTTCTTGTCTTCCTCTTAACAAAATCATTTTGAAACCCAAACAAAGCTAACCTAGATGCAACCAGTTTCGCTTCTTGGAGGATTTGGGGCCAAGAAGAACGTAGTCGGTCAAGATTATTGATTAGAGTCTATAAAAACTTTGTCTCGTCATCCAAAGATATGCTTTCTGATAAAAGAAGGAGGCAGGCATGGTTGACACATAGGAGAGCCTTGAACCAGAAAAGTTTAAGACAATGAATTCAAATTGAATCTACTTATTTAGTGCCTTAACTAAAGTTAGTTGATGATCTTCTAAATCAAGTTCTTCAAGAAATATCAAGGACTTCAGTATTTCTATTGTTCGTTTTGACAATGGCCAGACAACCTTTATGCGCGCACTCCATCTTATTTGGGACGTTTGGTGAAGGGACTTCTCAGTTGCCTCCGTCAAAAATTTTCTACTACTAAAAAGGTTATGCAGCGATTGGATGTTGCCAAAATAGTTCTTGACTACAGTAGAGGATTCTGCAAAATGAACGCCAGCTAGATTGAGACTATGCGCACTGCAAGGCATGAACAATGTTTGAAGATTTTTCTCGAAAATGATAGCCTGCACTCCTTTGTATACACTGGACATATTAGCCCCGTTATCATAGCCCTGGCCTCTACAGTTCTTTAAATCAATTCGGCTTTGATTCAAAACGTCTATAGTTAGCTTGGCAATGTCAGAACCCTTTTTTCTCTCCAGATTTTCAACCTTGGGGGCATCCATAAAGTACATACGCAGTAAAAACCAATGAATTAGGACGCTTTCAAAGACCTTTCCCATCCACCTCCTTCCCCTCTGTGTTTGTACGCATTATTTTTTTTAAATAACACCCCTCCTTCCCTAACGCATAAGTACTTCAAAACATTAAAAACAAAAAAAACATTGAGTTTATTTGACATTTCTCAGTACTTGTTTAAACCTTAAAATTTTACTTAATGTACCTTATTTAAATTTTAAAATGTTACAATGTATTTTAACATTTTAAGAGAAATGATAAAAAACCAGTTTGCGCACAGTAATTTTAAAAAAAAGAACTCAATAAAAGTTTGCTTTTATGCGACGTCTTTAAGCTTCTTATCTCGCTATCAATCAAATTACGTTGCGAAAAATAAAAAATAGCATTTGGAATGATTGTCGCTTGATTTCTTTTTTCTCTCCTCATTATTTGTAAAAAAATTTAAAAAAAAAAACTTATTTTGACTTCTCTATAGCAGTTCTGTTTTTGGAGTCTAGAAACTTCTTCTTGATGGAACTGAAGTATCTTGTTGTGTTTTCCCAACAGCTCAAGGTTGGCTAAAAAATTACCATTATCATACTTGTCCAGAATGTTTGATAAACCTACACAAATATGAACATAATATTGAAATAAAGATTACATCTAGATTAATAATCCAAGCAACATTAAAATTATTTTATGAACATAAACTGCTAACACACCTCGAAAAGTTAGTTTTCTCGAAGCTAAATGGAGAGTGATATCCAGGATCCAGCGTAAAATTTTATAACACTTAGATGTCTCATTTCTTATTGACTTTTCAAGTTCTGAATCAATCCCGGATTGATTTTTTAAGGCTTCAAAGGCTGATTTCCAGACGATGTAGTGGTTTCTGCGTTAAAGATTACACTGATGGCTTTTAATCTTTTCTCCTAGCTTTTACGAATTATCTTTTATTCCGCTATTCCACATCAAGAGGAAAGACAGAAATCCAGGGCCAAAAGTATGCTTTTGTCCTAAAATAGAGTAGGGAAAACAAACGAAAGCTGTTGCAGTTCCA
This sequence comes from Hydra vulgaris, assembly GCF_038396675.1. NCBI lineage: Eukaryota > Metazoa > Cnidaria > Hydrozoa > Anthoathecata > Hydridae > Hydra > Hydra vulgaris. Next base: position 36,495,953 of record NC_088929.1, read on the forward strand.
CTCCAGGTAAACCAGTGTTAATCGTCTCACGGTTGAGAGAAGTTTCGTAAAAAATGAGGGCAGGAACTTTTTTGTTTGTAGAATCTATAGAAAAAGTGCCGGATTTTGAAGTGGTTCATTGAGTATGACTAGATCGCATTTGACTTTGGATAAAACTCTATTCCACAAAACAGGGTTGTTTCTAACTGCTTGATCACCCTGTTGATTCGCCTCTTGATCCTAAACTAAAAAAAGCATTTGAGAATTGTGGTATGTTTTTAATATCTGCAGATATTAAATGATATGTTTTTATTATTTGAAGGTCTTTCAGAAAATAAGAATGCGTCCCAAACTCACCCGATTATCATCTTCTTCTTCAGAGACCGTTGAAAAATTTGAAGGGAAAGATGGTTTTCTTGGCCTCAAGGGTTCATCAACGCTGTTGGTAGCATGGTCCGTCTAAAAAAGAATCGTTTTTATTTAGTTTTGGAATGAAATTATGAATACAAGATAGTGAATAAAAAAATAAAGCTGTTAACCTATACCTTGACTACTTTGTTGGACGACTTGGAAGCCACATTTTTCCAGTGTACGTTTGTTTTTGCATTCTTTTTCAACTTTTTCTAAAGCTTTTTTTCTGCCTTGGGAGCCTGAATCATACTTTCGAAAACCGGACATGACGTTTTTATTCTAAAATGTGTGTTATTTATTTTTAAATAAAATAAAAAATTTTTATATATGTTACGAAGTCGAAATGAATTTTTTTTATAGAACTTAATTCTCATAGGAATTAAAAAGAAAAATATTTCAATGCAATTTCACAATATCAAATCAATTGGAACGAATGTATTAAGAAAAAATATTCTAAAAGTGTTGTAATGAGAGTAACTAAACTGATTTATGTAACATAACATTGATAATGTTTTTTAAATTAAGCCTTTTGTTCAGTTAAGTGTTATGTAATTTGAACATTAACTACATTTAAATTGGAGCCATTGCAATCAGTCTTCCACACACAAAAAAATGGAAATTAAGAAATTTCCATTTAACTCAACTAAATTTCAATTTCATTTCATGTTATAAATTTCTAAAAAATCTTACAAAATATCTTCCAGAAAAAAAAATCTTCTATTTTGTCTTAAATTTTTTGCTTAAAATTATGCAAATAATTTTCCTCTTGTTTTTATGCCGTTTGATAATTTGTCTCTTTAAATGTTTGCTGTTTGATAAATTTACAATACACACTACATATATAAAGTAAGAAAGAAGACATGAACTTTCTTATCACAGAGCCCCATTTACATATTTTATGTGTTTATATGAAAGCAAATATATACATAATCCGTTTTAAATTAGATATAAATTTTGCAAAACGCTAAAAATGTCTTTAAAAGAACGTGAAACTATAATATATCTTTACTGATTTAAAATAAAAGTAGTATAAACATACATATATATATTAATGCATACATATTTTCTATATTAATGTTTAATAAGATATATTCATTTAGTGATTGTAACAACGTTTGTTTTTTTTCTATTTTGAATTAAATTTAGAATAATGAAATTTGAAGTCTGTAATAATAAATTCTAATTGTAATAAAAGTCTCTTAGATTATGTTTTGAATCCAAGTTCACTACTCCAAGGAATAGCGCTCTCTATGATTATTAAAAATCTTCATAAAATCTTTTATTGAGGGTCGTATGTACCCTTTTTGACCGTGTGCCAAAGTAAAATGTACCCGTTAAATGTACCGCTTTTTTTTTTTTTTTTAAATTTTAAACGCAGTTTAATGAATGAATTCGAAAGTTCAATTACAAAATTAATATGTAAAGAAAACATTAAATTATGTCTTTTAAAATATTTTAGATTTTCTTTAAAAAAATTAAATAATAATAACATATCAACGGGTTTTTTTTCTCTGAAGATCCGCTTGCGCTATATTGTACAAATGACTTTGCTATAAAACATGATGAAGTTAATGAAGTGGTAAACATCAAAGTAATTTCGTAGTCGACAAAAAAACAAAAAGACTACTAAACAGTTTAAAATTCTTTTTTAATATAACAAAAAATTAAAGTTTTATAAGTTGTTTTTTTTATGAAACTATTGCTTTGCTGTTGCTATATTTAATGACTAAAGTTAATCTAAATTAGGTTTAGATTAATTTTAGTTTTAAACAATCTTTACGATAAGATCTCAACTGTAATTTAAAAGTTTAGGAATGTTTTCATTCGAAAGCTAAAGAGTATTTTCATCACAGAGCAGCCTTGCGTGCCGCTCTTCAACAATAACTTGCAAATTTTATTGATCGTGAATGAATTAAATTAATTTCTAACTATTTGTGTCAGCATATAAGTTGTCGCGATAATTTATTTGCTGACGCTTGACGTCGACGTTATAAAGCTATATATATAGCTTTAATCATAGCTGTAAGAAATAGAGAATTCTATTCTAAGGCGCCAAAAAAATAGAAAATTCAAAAACAAAAAAAATTAAAAATAAATATAAATTAAAAATAAAATAGTTTTTAGATTAAGATTTTAATTTTATAAAAAAGTTTTTTAAAGAAAATTTACTATAATTGTGGGAGCTCTAAAAAACCAGTTTATAGAGTACTACTGATATAATCTACATTAAACAAGTTTTTGCTTATGAAGCTAACTCAATTTAATGCATGTTACATTTTTTACTCTTTATAAATTTAAGTGAACAAAAAATGTTTCAAAAAAGGATATAAAAACAACCATCATGTTTGGAAAGAAAAAATTATCAGGAGCTCAAAACCTAAAAAGAAAACAAGAAAAAGATGTCTCCCTGTCAAAGTATAAGGGAACTTTGGAGAAGTATTTAAAAACTTGCTCAGAAGTTGTGTCAGTACCATCTATTAATTCCAAAAGTATTCAAACCATTCAGGTAAGAAAATCAAACATTTAACAATTCATCATATATTACATTTGACTAGAATATCATTAAAAATTTGAGTAATATTTAAAAATTTGATTACAGGGTGATTACAAAAATTTAATTACTTGGATGTTGGAAGCTGACCTAAAAATACTGTGTCATTGACAGATCTACTGGTCAAAATTGGTCCAACTCAAGTAATGGATTTTGACTTTCCTTTTGCTAGGCAAAAAGGAAGAAAATGAAGATTTAATATAAGTCATTATTTTTGGAAGCTACCAAATGGGGGAAAGTATAAACGGAGTGGCTAGTTTATTCTAAAACAAAAGACGCTGCCTTTCAGCAGAGACAAATGGACGAAACTACAAAACACTGGCGGCATGTCTTAGAGCAACTATTTTCCATTATAAAATTTCATGGGTCCCAAAATGTAGCTTTGCGAGGGACTTTAGATAAACTTTATGATGACAATAATGGTTGCTTTTTGAAAATAGTGGAACTGCTTGCCAAATTTGATTCTGTGATGAAAGAGCATATCAGGAGAATAAAAAGCAAAGAAATTTACAGTCATTACTTGGGTAAAAATATTCAAAATGAAATTATTCAAATTTTATCTAAAGTGGTAAAAGAAAAAATAGTAGTTGATTTGAAGGCATCCAAATACTACTCAATTATTGTTGACTGTACTCCAGATATTTCCTATACTGAACAGATAACAATAATTCTACGTTTTGTGTCAATACTGCCCACTCCAGATGAAAAGGAAAGCTACGTTGATATAAGAGAGCATTTTTTAAGCTTTATTGACTAAAGGCGCTGAAATGACTGAAAAAATATTAGAAACTTTGGATTCTCATGGAATTTCTATGCAAGATTTAAGATGAAAAACGGAGTTCAAGCCAAGATCCTTCATCTTAATTTACGAACCTTTTATGTTCCTTGCTCATCTCATTCACTGAATTAAGTTGTCAATGATGCTGTTGGAAGCTGTTTAGACACAGTAACATTTTTTGACATTGTGTAACATTTGTTTGTATTTTTCTCATCTTCAACTCAGCGATGGAACGTTTTACGTCAATTTGTGAAAGGTTTAACTTTGAAAGGACTTTGTAAAACCAGATGGGCAAGTAAAATTGATGCATTAAAACCATTAAGACATCAACTGAGAGAGATAATATAAGCTTTAGAAAGCTTCTGGAATATCGAATTACCTGTATCTTCAGTAACAGCAACCTTGGTATGATGTGCTGAGTCAGATTGATATAACAAGCAAATCTCTCCAAGAAGTCAATTTAAATATTCTCCAAGCTGTTTCATTAAATTCTAAACTTTGGAGTATGTTAAAGATTATAGAACTGATGAACAACTTCAAAAGATGTTAGAAACTGCAAGAAAATTGTCTGTTGAGCTAGATATTGAGCCCAAATTTGAAAAAAAGACGTGGTCGTACCAAAAAAAGAATGTTTGCTTATGAAAGTCAAGAGGAAGCAATGACTAAAGATGACAATTTTAAGATTAACTTCTTCAACAGCATTTTAGATCACGCTATTGGATCTTTGCAAAATCGGTTTGAAATGCTTATGCAGCATAATAATCAGTTTAAATGCCAAGGACATTACTGAAGATGAATTATCAAAAAGATGCATGGATTTAGAAAAATTATTTTCTTGCAATGAGTAGAAAGATGTTTCTGGAACTGAGTTGTTTTGAAGAGATGAAATATTTGCGAAATCATTATAAGGTAAACTACTCTCCAAGAAATATTTTAGACTTTATTTGTTTAAACAATTTGAATGCAGCTTTGGGAAACTTATTTGTCTCTCTCAGAATACTTTTAACTCTACCTGTATCTGTTGCAACAGCAGAGAGAAACTTTTACAAGATGAAGTTAATCAAAACGTATATTCGCTCAACAATGACACAGGATAGAATGGATGGTCTGACAATGTTATCAATAGAACAAGCAATTGCATAAGAATTGGACTTAGAAGATATGATTAAATCATTTGCTATTGTAAAAGCAAGAAAAAATGAATTGTAAATAAATATTAAAAGTTCACCACGAATGTCCATAATACGATTTATTTTTTTTATACGGGGAGGATGGAGGGGAGGGGGAAGTGGGGAGGGGCGTCAATTGAAAAAAGGTCACAGGCGCCATATATCCTTGAGCCAGCCCTGGTTACAAGCTTAGTTTTGAAGCATGTAATCAAACTCCCGCGTTAATTCCCTCGTTGATTAAAACAACCAAATTTTACAAAAACTGTCCTATTTTGCCCCTGACCTTTTGCATTTGGTGTTTAATAATGCATTTTGACCATATTATGATTTATATAATTTTTATGATGTCTTACAACAATATAGTACGAAAACTAGATTAAACAGGTTTGAGAAACATTATACAAACATTAGAAACATATACCTGTTATAAACAGGGGCGATTTTAAGAATAGAATAAGGGGGGATGAGCGGATTCTTAAAAAGTATTTTCCGAAAAAAATATAGTACGGAAACTTATTTTTTAATTTATTTGCATTTAAATTATTTGAAACTTATATTTTTTTAATAAAATTTTATACTTTGTTAAAAAATGTATTTTTTTTCAATAAAAACACGCTGCAGTGTACAAAGTTATAAATTTACATAACTGTTAAACATTTAAAATCAGTGTTATTCAATTAACATATTTGGAGTCGTAGAAGCATTTGATGTAAAACTTTGTCGTTTTGGAATAGATTTTAACCTGCCATTTTTGAAAAATTTGGAATTGAAGCAAAAGTTTAATTCATAGAGACCCTAATTAAATATCAAATGTTTAGACGCTACTCGACTTCTCCCCACTCCCCTTTTTTTTATTTTTTTATATGATTGATTATGATAGATTATGTTATACTGATTCAGAATCATATAAAAACATAGGTCTTAAAACTTGAGGAAAGTACTCTAATGTGGTGATAAAGTATAAAAAGTTACACTTAAAACGCTTATACTCTTAATCTTTTTCATACTCGGTAATGATTTCCTTTTTAAAGATAACTGGCCTGGTTTTTATCGACATCCAAAATGAAAAACTGTTTGAAAATGCATCAATTTCTAATTGATCTCTGACCTTAACCATGACCCGAACCGTATACATTTAGTTGCGCCAGTCATATGTCTGTCGATGTATGTACATTTATTTGCGCCAGTACCTAATTGTCAGTCGATATATGTACATTTATTTGCGCCAGTACCCAGAGGCAATTTTGCGAATAAAATGAGGGGTAAGGGGGAACACCCTTAAAAAGTACCCACTGTTTCTTTAAAAGAAAAAAAAAAATGTCTTAAAAACTAAAATTTACCCGACTTATTTGTGTCGAATACCCGACTAGCCAACTAAATTCGTAAAAAAACCGACTGTAACTTGAAAATCCCCGTCTTTGGGAGGAGGAGGGGGAACCCACACACACCCCTCCCCATCCGTAAAACCTCTGCTTGTTCCTATTCGTAATTCGACGTAAGTGCAAACGTGCATTAATTAAATTTTGATTTCGACGACAACAACAACCGGGTTGCGTAATTAAAATAAGTAGGGGGAGGTGGAGAAAGTCGAGTAGCGCCAAATATTTAATTGAAATTCAGTCGCTCATTCTTCCTAGAATTAATGCTTAAACTGTTTTTATTAACCCATCTTTATAAATATGCATACGGCTTTGTGTTTAAAAGGAGACTTACGTTGTTTTGTGGAACATTAATTGTATCAAACACGCGCCTGTTGAACTTCCTATAAACTATATATTATATTTACGACCAAAACTGACATTGCTACGAATTTTGGAACTCATTGGATTAATTTAACTAAAATCTTTTTTGATTTTAGATCATTCGGATTTTTTCAAAAAGTACAAATTATAATAACTTTTTTTATTGTTTGAAGTTCAAACAATAAAAAGTTATAATTTGTTCAAGATTATATATTTCGGTTCAAACCGAAAAAAGAAGACAAAATCTTTTACTGTCGGTAGTTGAGATTTCTCGTTAAACCGCAAAACCTGCCTTTGAAACATTGATATTTTTTGTTCGGCGCAAATCTTAATAACTTATTGATTGAAATCTAGATGTTTTATCAATATACTCATTGATTTCCACTTACTCACCAAGCATCTCTTACACATTTATATTCAAACAAAAAAAAAATTTTAATTAAAAGTTAATTTCTTTTATAAATCTGGTTAAAATGACTTTGTTAAATTCATTTTAATACTTATAAAGTATGTAAGCATAAAAAAGTGAAATATAAATGAAAGAGAAGATAATTGCACTAATCTCTTGTGAAAATAATGAAAATCAAAGAAAGTTAATTTCAGAAGTTACAATTTTTGTGGATGTTCTTAAAGATGAAAAAAATATTGACGAAGATGATAATAGTTTATTAAAAAAACACACATGTAAATCATCTCTTAGTGATTTAATAGGTTTTGATTCAATTCTAAATGAAAAGTTTTTTTCTTGGATGTTTTCTCGTCGATATGGGTGGGCAGAAAATTATGATACACTAGAAGATAAAAAATCACTTGAGCCGAGTAAAAGTACTTCCTACCAACAAGATCTAAACATTGAAATTGACAAGCTACTGGGTTGGTATGAATATGTTATGTAAATGCATGCTAATACACAAATACACATAAAAATTTAAATAGACATATATATATATATATATATATATATATATATATATATATATATATATATATATATATATATATATATATATATATATATATATATATATATGTATATATATATATATGTATATATATATATATATATATGTATATATATATATATATATATATATATATATATATATATATATATATATATATATATATATATATATATATATATATATATATATACATATATATGTAGGTGATTTAAGGTGATTCAACTTTACATTGATGTATTTTATTTACAAAACTTTAGAATAAAAAATACTATAAAACCCTTGAACATGGATTTGTTAACTAATATAATCTTTTTTTAAATATATCAAAGCATTAGTTTTATATAATTGTATATATTGATTTCCAAAAACCGTTTGACTTATGTTTGTTATGTTTGCTTAGCATTTGTCTCCCACCTCAAAAACTATTAGTTAAACTTGCATCATATAATTTAAGAGGTAATCTTTTAAATTGAATTTCCGCATTCTTCACTGATAGATATCAACAAGTTAAAGTTGGTAGTTCTCCCTCAAACTCAATCTGCATTGTTAGTGGAGTTCCACCGGGTAGTGTGTTAGATCCCACATTGTTTCTATTATATGTCAATGATATAACTACCATAACTAAAAACCTGGATTATTGTTTAAAACTTTATGCATGTGATAAAAAATTATATAGTTCGTACCATAACATGGATCTATCCCAAGTTTAGTAGTTGCTTTAAATAGGCTTGAACTCTATCAATAAAATATAGGTGTGGAAACTATCAATGGCTAGTAGTAAGTGTTTTGCACTTAGAATAGTACCTCCCTCATTATGTAAAGTTATAAAAGTTAACTATAAATTAGCTAAGTGTACTTTGACTTGGTCTTCAACCCCAAAAAGATCGAGGAGTAACAATGAACTGTAATCTTAACTATAAAAACATATTTCTAATGTCATCCATCAAGCAAACTCTAGAGCATACCTATTAATAAAATATTTTAAAACTTGCAACCCTTGCACGCTGTCATTGTCCATCTTTGTATGGGCCTACATGTCCTTTAGAACATGTATTTCATTATATAATTTAATCTGTGTTTAAAATAAAGCAAATTTATATAAATGTATCAAAGCAATTTTTTCATATAAAACATAAAAAAAATTATTATTATTAAAAAACTTTAAAAAATGCACTTTTTTCATTTGTAATTAAAATTGTCTCTTTTTTTTTTGCAGCAAAATTGAAAATAATAGTTTTTGTATAAAATTGTATGAATTTTTTTTCTGTTAATATTTGGGACCTGGGAATTGTTCATGGGTCTTATAGCACCTTAAATTTTTTTTTTAATTAAAAAATTTATAAATCTAATTTATTATATAGAACGCGTTTATGTAAATACTAAGGTTTTTTCAAAAATTATTATTTTAAACCACTTACTTTCTCTTCTGCTTTCTCATTTTCACACACTCTCTCACTCTCTCTTTCTCTATATATTTTATATTATAGGATTGAATACCATCAGCATTTGTCATACTACCTTCTTTGTGGTTACAAGCATGTACTAGTATCAAGTAAGTATGCATTTTTAATGCACAAAATTGTTTGTTGCAACATTAGATAATTCTATAATATTATAATCATACTCAGTTAAAGATTTAGTATCTGATCAATGTTTTAAATATATTTTCTTAAAGATGGCACATCACCTATTGTAAGAAAACATTTAATGTTGAGTTTATTTCGATGGTTAAAAAATCTTTCAAAAAAGTATGTTTTAGTGACTGAAAAATGTTTTGTGCTCTTGAGGGTAAGTTTTTTTTCCTTATTAAGTAATAAAAGTATACTTTTGCTGCATTATTACATTGCATTGTTATATTAAAACTAAAACCTTCTAATTTTCCTGATACTTACACTAATTTGCTTAGTATAAATATCTTACACCATCCTGATTGAAAATACAATTCAAGATTTAAAATAACACAAAAAATACAAAAAAGAAGAAAACGTTTACAGTTTTTTTTCTAATATTATCCAATATTATCCTTTTCAAATGAATTACTTTAGTCTAAGTTACTTAACATGCACAAATGGCCATAGAGAAATATTTACCAAAATTCTATAATGTTCAGAGAACCCTAATACTGCCATGCTTATTGTAGATAAGTATGCTAAATGTAGGTAAATGGATCGCAGTTCAATGTAAAAATTATTTTGAACTGCCACCCATACACCTACTACTAATTTACGAATGAAAATTAATACTTTTTAAATAGATTTTTAAAAAAATACACCAAGCAAAATTAAACAAAAGTTATAAAATAAATTTAACTATCCAGAACTAACTGAACTTTTCATAATTAATTTTTTCGATAATTGTTTTTATGAATAATTATGAAGAATTTTTTTATATTTATTGTATATATAAGTTTAATTGCAAATAATTATTTTTATTCTCAGGATATCATAGTAATTGGGTTAACAGATGTTTGGTCAGTTATTCGTAAAGATACATCTTCAAGATTAGCTATACTGTTACAAATAATCACCTTAGAACAATTAAAAAATTTGTTTACTACACTTACAGAGGTACCATTTAACTTTTATCTACTATTTTAGAGGTTTCTACAATATTTTTTATTATTATTTATTTTAATATTTTTTACTAATTTAACATAAATTATTAGAAGATACAGATATGTGTTTATTTTGTTCTTCTTTTTTTTTTCTTCCTTTATAAAACATATCAAAGTTTTATATCTTTTCAAACTTAATCTTAAAATTTGATCAATATGAGAAAGCTGACAATTCTGCTAGTAACTAGTTTTATCTCAAGTTAAAAATCAATCATTTAAAAACATAAAATAGCATATTAAAAACAAAATATATGGGAAGTGATGCACATATTCAAAATTGATATTTACAGTTAAAACCAAAAGTTTGTGTTCAACATTGTTTTTAAGTTTTTAATATATACTTTTTTTTTGTTTGACTTTGTCTTACTACTATTAAAGAGCCCATACTCCACAGACATTCTGCAAAGACTATATTCTTATAGAATGATATTCTTTAATGTAGGCTGTAAAGCTATATTGTTAGGTAGTTTAAAGCTTAAAAGCCTAAATTTAAAAAGTTTAAACTTAAATTTTTTTGATGCATTATGAATACCACCATAAAATATTTATGTGTACTAGCTGAAAAAAATCCTTTTACTGACTATTTTTATTCAAATTATTAAATAAATATTTTTTATACTGAAAAAATTTAATTTGAATAACGGTTTAAAAAGCTAAAAAGATCAAAAAATAAAATCTAAATATATCTTTCTTAAATACTAAGAGATTTTGTGTTATTGTAATAAAGAATGATGTATGTAGCTCCTGATAATGCCTATTTTAGTATGTATTCATACCCATTTAGCAATACCTGATTTAATCAGGTATCACTTGTTACTTTAGTATGTATAATCAAATTATACATACCCATGTAGCAAGTGATATTGGTGCAACATTGGTGTAACAATAATGACAATATTGGAGAACATATTGGCTCAATATATCATTTAATAATATTAGCCTATATTATTTTTGTGATATTACATGTTAATATTATATAAAATATTGAAATGTGATTATTGGTCTCAGTATTATCAAGATATTTATTGTCTTTAATTTTTTGGCATTTAATTATAATTAACAAATAAGTTTTTTGCTTGCTTTTATAATTAAATTTTTAAATTTTCAATACAGTAGTTTATTATAAAGTTTTAAAATGTTTTATTTCTATATACTAACCCTTGGAGTTAAGGTCAACATTTCTGAATGTTGACCTAACTGCCAATCTTAAAATGTTTGAGGTCTGCAAAAAATTGCCAACCTTGTTTCTAGGTATCCCCTTTGTGTGAAATTTTTTTGCCAAATTAATGCCGACCTCTAACAGTTTAAGGTCGGCAATTTAATGTCAACCTCATTTTTTCTAATTTCGAGGGTTGATATACAAAACTATTTAAACCAAAAGCAAAACTGTTTCCGATGGTTGGTGAAGTTTTATTTTGAGCATCATCATTTTATGTTCTTCATCTCTATTGCTAGATTGTACTAGAAAATTGCATATTTTTATTCGCTTTTCATTTGCATTATTGCAGCTACAAATAAATTTTTTTAATTATTGTTAAAATTAAAATTTGCTTTTATTTTTAAACTGCAACACGTTCAATAGTGATAGAAATTGAAGCAGTTTAAATGTGAAATTATTTTGTAACAATTATAATATGAAATTAGATTGTATTAATTAATGTTTTATTAATAAAAAGAGTTAAAAATTTTATATTTATTAATAGAGGTTAATCACCATAGTGTCACTAAAATGTTTGATATTAATATAGTGTGCTAGTGATTCAGCAAATAAGTTAATCTAAAAAATCAGTTGATTAAAATCCTTTTTGCCTTACCCTTATGTAAGCACAACAAAGGAATTTTTTCCTTCTTTTACAATAAGTTGATTATAATAATAAAGTTTTTTCTTTTCTGTAAATTAAGTTGTGCTCTGAGTCACAGTAACTCCATTGTAAGTAGAAATAGAAAATTGTTAGTAGAAAATTGCTGCAAATTAGTAAAACATGACTATAAATTAAATAAAAAAATAAAAAGTAACTTACAATCTTAAAAAAAAAAAAGTAATTATCTATTCTCTACATTTTTTTTAGTGGAGTTGTTTTATCTAGGTTATCATTATTTTTGTCCACATTTAAAGTATACACCAATATTTCAATATCATTATTTGTGCCCTCTTCTCTGTGTATTTATGCAAGTTTGTCACAAAATTGAAACCCCTCATGTAAAAATTTAAAACATTAAAAACAGTACAGATTAAAACTAAGTCAACCTTTTTTTATGTACTTAAATAAAACCAAAAGACAAATGTTATCAAAATAAATATTATTTAATGAAAGTTCATGAGTCAAAAGAAAAATTATAATACTCCTTAACTTCTTAACTGAATACATCTCTGAACTTAGGCCAGCCGAAAACCTTTGATAGGTTAGTCGCTCATATATAGAACTTATATCTGACTTTAACACTTATACATTGAATTTATCTCTGGTTCTAAAAGCTAGCCAAAACATGCTTTAGAGATACAAAAAGCATGTGATAGACCTAAATATGCAAACTTACAAAAATATGAGTAGCATGTGCAGGAAATGCACTATGAAAGATGAGATCAAGCAAAGACATTCAGTTGAAAGAAAAAGTTTGGTACATAATCTTATTGTTATGCATAGTCATGTAATGTAAAAATATGTCATGTATAATAAAGTTTTTAGACAAACACTTGCCAAAAAATCTCAGAGGTAGATTTTTGTTATATTTTATACCACAAATCTGAACCAGACTGAGCAATAAATGCTGAAAAAGAAAAGCTAACAGAAATATTTCCATAAAGGAAACAAATAATAATAAACAAAGAAAAGTGAATAGATTTTCAGAATAAAAAAATATTTATTTATAGGAGAAAAAAGAAATGTATTAACAAGTCATAGCAGGGTTGGTATTAAAAAACCCACCCAATAAAACACGCCTAAAAAAACTCAATAAAACCTGAACATTCTTGGTTTTTTTGAGATATTTTATAATTTTATGAACTATTATAACCAAAATTTCTGGAAACATAATCATAATATTGTGGCTAGCTATTCATTATTGCTTAAATAAAGGGAAAGTTTCAATTTAAACACTTATTATTATTTTTAGTAAAAATATTTTTCACAATCGTAGTTTTGGAAACCAAACAAGTTAAAAGATTCATTCAATAAAATTTTTAAAATAAATATAGATAAGAATAGTTATGTTTCGATATATTTTTTATCAAATCAATTCTCGTTTCTCTGGTTAATGATAGACTACCAATCACTGCACATTATTAATGGTATAACTAGATTCCTTAACATACTTGTAGAAAATGCATCACAATCCTATAATTTAGGCAAAACCAACCCAGGTACAAAATCAGGATAATAATTGTAAAGCCATTCTTCATCCTCATCTTCCTTTTCTATTGTCAGGTTTTGGAAAAAAAAAATTTAAAAAGTTTACCAAAAAAATTTAGTCCAAACATATTTTTTAATTTTTTCTTTAATATGAACACAACTTGTCTTGCCACTTTGAGATCCCTTTAACTGCAGTTTTAAAAGTTACAACCTAACAAATTAAAATTTTACAGAACTATATTAAGGTGTAAAAACATAATGATGTCTGGATTCATAAGGTCATTGTAAAAAGTTGTTGATTTTTTCTTTAAATGTTGTTTCATATAACTCACGCAAATGATATACGGTAAGTAAAAAATATTGATTACTAATTAAATGTTGAAACTAATTGATGTTGAACCATGTTGTCTTTTTTGTCAAGTTGTTGTGAATTTTCAAAACAAAAACTAAACAACAAAAAATGGCCTAATAAATAAAAAATAAAGTTATGCATGTGTACAAATATACAAAAAAATAAGTATTGTCCTATAGTAGTAGTATGCCAATATTGGAGGGATAGTCTCTTCTGGGCCAATAATAATGATGTTAGTCCAACATTACTAGCCAATATTGGCGCTGTATTGTTCATATGCACTTGCATACTGTTGGAAAACCAATATTATTGTGATGTTGGAATGCGAATTGGTACAATATTACCCCAACATTGTGTCAATATCGTTTTCTGCATAAAAAAATTCTAAAGTTTTTATATCATCTTAATTTAATCTGATAAAATGAAAATTTAGTAGTTCAAGTTTTATATCTTCTCAATTTAATCTTATAAGATGGAAATTTTCAACTTGAAAATATTTTTTATATAAAAAAATATTTATCAAGTTTGTTTAAGTTAGACTTATCCTAAATTGATTATAAGTTTGTTGTTGTTGATTTTTTACATTTTTATCTTCTTATAAAATACAGGTTTGTCGAAACGAAAAAACTAAGTGGCAAAATGAACCAAATTGGCAGGCTTCTGATGGTGCTATAAAAGGTAGATCTTTAAATAAAAATGACTTTCTAACATTTTTTACATGAAATGGTGTCAGTTCTTAACCCTCAGGCTCATGCAAAGTTTGAAGTTATTTGCTACCCGGCCCTGGCCCTAACTTGATATTATTAGTAGCAGGGTTATTAAGCTAAGGCTAGGACATTTTTTTTCATTATAGTTTGTTTGTTGTAATTCTTATTTATTATGACATTTAAAGTAAAAAGGAAAGTCAAACAAAACAAGAACTATATGTTTATTATAAATATATATATTTTTTTATTTTTTCTAAAAATCAAGTTTCATATTTTTTTTTAAATTAAGTTTTATAATTTTCAGAAATAATTTTTGATAGAGATGACTAATCATAATATACTACAACCGCTCACTTGCTTTTTCAGAATAAATTTAATTTTGTAACCCTTTTTTTTGTGTGGAATAAATCTCATTGCTGGTATTTCTTTTCAAGCTATCCAATCACCAGAACATGACAAAAGATTCATTAATAGGTGACGTCCAAATAATAGTAGTAATAGCACATGACATTTCATGTTATTTTGATTTAAACTGCATGTTGGACTCTTTTGTTGATGTTTGAAATCAGCTTTGTCTAAATAATTTTTCTGACTTTAAATTTTTTGAAAGGTTGTTTATAAGTTTATTTTGGATATACTTTGGTGTTTTTTTAAATGTACTTTGGTGTTTTTTTAAAGATAATGAACTTTAAAAGCTGGTCATTTACAACTTTTTAATATAGTTTTAAGGGTTTAAGGTTTTAATATGGCTTTATGGTTTCAAGGCATCACAAAGCCAATATTTTAATGATTGTTCTTCTTTAGGGGTTAGAATTATCATAAGTTCATTATAAATCTTCAAAAGTTAACTGTTTGGTGGAAACTTCGTTTAAAATATACACTTTTTTTTTTTTGAAGTTTCTAAAGTTTTTATATCAATTACGGTAGAGTGTTTATGTGTTTTCATTGTAAATGTAAATTAAAATTTTTATATTAAGAGTAAAAGTAAAAAGTTTAGACTCATAAACATTAAGTATAATAAAAACACAAGAACCAAGAAAAAAAAATTCCAAATGTTTTTTTTATTATTTAATAACTTTATTAACTTTATTTCTCTTTCAAGTTTTTTTTAAAACAAGCTAATTTTTTTTTATTTTAAAAACAAGCTAATTTTTTTTTATTTTTAAAACAACCTAATTTTTTTTGAATTTTTAAGGGAAGTTATATTATGAGTATTATCTCAATTATTCTAAATTATTTTCAATATTCAAGGGATTGAAAAAATTCTTTCCAGTTGTGAATGGGAGGCAGCATCAAATACAAAAACAGTTGATTCATCATCTTCAGTTTTAATCAAGGTAAAAAAATATTAAAACTGTATTCATATTTCCATTTACCATTTTTCAAGTTATTCATTTATTACTTCGCAATACATGAATTGTACTTTGGTTGCATTTAATGTGAGACTTTGTAATTCCATTCCATTATATTATTCAAGAATTCAACTTCTTTGCAGCATTTTTGTCTCCTTTATTTCTTCCCTCTTTCTTTTTTTTTTTCAATTTATTCTATGCCAATTATTTTAGATTGGAAGAATGTATTTTGATTCATTACCAGGTTTCATGCGTGATGGATTAGAGGGTATTTTGTTTACATTATTTTCAAACTCTCAACTTAGCATAAGAGAGACTGCTGGTAAAGCGTTGTCTATCTTGCTCAATAAATCGGATTTAAATGTAAGTTGTTTTCTATATATTGTTTTTTTTTTCTTTTTATTACTTATTTTACTATTTTTATTGATACTTTTATTGATATTTTTTTAACATTTATTTTTTATTTTAAAGCACTTTGTTGAATCATTTGAAAGAGTTGTGAATCATTTAGCATTTTATGTAAAAGAGGTATATTTGTAAATTTAGAGATAAATAATTTTTTTTAGTTACAAATAAAA
>NC_088929.1:36517500-36632500 GCF_038396675.1 Hydra vulgaris
AAAACATTTGACTACTAAAATTAAATTTACTAAAAAATAGTTAATAAATGTTTAAAATACTTTAAACAATTTTCAATAATTAATTACAAATAATGTGGTCTTTGCAACAAAAGCGTTTAGCTTAAGTAAAACAGTTTTCCTTAGTGTAACTATGTAACTAAGTAACTTATGGTCCATCAGTAAATTCATGTATTCAAAGAAATGCCTTTTATTCAACTCCTTATCTTCAGATATAACTAAACAAGATAAACACAAATGATTAAAATGATGGTAAGAAAAATGATGATTAAAAATCATTGTCGCAGTGCTGGTTTTAAATAGGAAAGGAGAAAGGGGTTGGGGGAGAACTATCTCAAGAATATCAAGCCTTTACAGGAGACAATTGCAGTTGCATGCTTTTTACGATCACACTTTTTTTTTTTTTTTTTTTTTTTTTTTTTTTTTTTTTTTGACAACTTGGCCATGGTTTTTTGCATATATTGATAAATTGCATTTTTTTTAAATGCACTTAATAAACCAAACTAAATTAAAGATGAAATAAACATAAATAAATAATCCATAAATTGAAAACAGATTTAACGAATGATAAAATTAATAAAGGATAATGAATAAAATAAAAAATATCGAATAAAGCTGTGATTATCAACAGCTTATAATTGAACCATAGAAGATTATAAAAGTATAGTCTCAATAGATTATTCAAAATAATCTATTGAGAAGATAAGTTAAGTACCTCATGAGCAATTAAAAAGTTATGCACAAATATATAGTTTAATAAGCAACAGAGCACATTTTTTTAACTTTCAGTGGCAGATTATTATCAGAGAAGAATTAAATGTGCTACATTGCAGTTTATGTTATCTGAAAGTTAGAATAGCATCTAAGAAGTTACAAAAATACTAAAGAATAGTAAAACAATTAAGCTTCAACCTGTACCTTCAGTATTCTGAGCTTACCCTAGCCTTTAGCAGTCTTTAGTGCATGGTGTTAGCCAACCCAATGGCACTGGGTATACTGCGGAATTTCCAATGGGTTTAAAATTCCTAAAGTTTAATTAACTTAATAATAAATAATTATTTTATTTAAATTTGTTGTATTGTTTTTTGTTTGTAATGGGTTTTATTAGGTTTCCTTTTTCTTCTGCTGTTTATTTACACATCAAATTTTTTATATGACTTAGATTGAAACTCAAGCAAATTTCATGAATCCTTATGAAGCTGAAGGGTTTATGAATGTTTTATTGTTTCTTATCAAGGTAATTGTTTAAAATTATTTTTGTTTTAACACACACACATACATAAATATGCATTTATATATTTTTAGAGTGTCCCCCTATTGCATTTGTTATCAAAATGGCATTATTATTGGTCTATATTCTCCCACTATTTAAGCCATCCTGCATCTACAGTACGTCAAGCTGCCAGTTCTCTTTTCAAATATCTTGGTAAATTATTTTTGAATTTTGTATTTTCATGTGAGGTTTTTTTTTGAAGTCAATAATATAGAAATCTTTAAATGTATAAAGTTTGAAATAAAAGTATATAAAGTTTATAATAATAAATATGCAAAATTTATAGTAGTAAAT
Source organism: Hydra vulgaris (assembly GCF_038396675.1). Taxonomy (NCBI): domain Eukaryota; kingdom Metazoa; phylum Cnidaria; class Hydrozoa; order Anthoathecata; family Hydridae; genus Hydra; species Hydra vulgaris. The sequence continues at coordinate 36,519,086 of NC_088929.1, forward strand.
TTATAAAGTTTGTAATAAGTATATAAAGTTTGTAGTAATAAATATATAAAATCTGGTAAGATAAATTTATAACATCTTCTGTAATAAATATATAAAATATATAATATTAACTGGTAATAAAAATTTTTATTTTTATGCGCATGATAAATACATGCAGTGACAAATAATGTGTATTAACCTTATAAAAAATTGCAACCCACAAATAAATGATATAAAAAATGAATAAATAAAAAACATCTGTAAATGCAAATAATAAATTGTTTCCAGTTTAGGATGTTAGTTGCAGGATTTTCTTGACTCAATTGTTTTGTTTGTATCTCTGTATTTATGATCAGAGAGGGTGATTTTATCAATAGCTGTAAAGTAATAGAGTACTAACAGTGCCATGTTGCGCATGGATGGTGTCCATGTTCATACTTTTAGTGTGCATTGTAGATTCCGCATTTGGAACTCTTTATTACAGCTTAGGATTTATCAATAGTAATGAAGTGATTTCTTAGGCTATTAAATAGTGTACTGAGTACTATCTGTGCTTTGAGTCGAGTTCTTTAATACATCTAAAAATGACTAAAGTACATAATTTTATAAAACACAAAAACCATCGTCATCACCAAGTTCTCTAAATCTATCATTCACTAATATTCATGGTCTTCGAAGTAACATTTCTTCTGTTAAATCTTATCTTTTGCAAAGTTCACCAGTCCTTGTTGCGCTTTGTGAGACTTTTGTGTTCTTTGTGAGACTTTTGAGTTCAGCTGTCTTATCTTGAGATCTTAGTGTTGATGATTATCTTTCTTTAATTCATACAGACTTTAATAGTTGCAAGCTTGGTCTGGGCATTTACATTTGTAAGAATTCATTAATTTTAAGGAAACTAGGTTTAAATCCACAGACTAGTCTTTTATGAGTGCAGTCTTTTACAGAGTGAATTGGTGCTAAGCTTTTGCTTAGCACCAATTCACTCTATCTCAAGACAGCACTCTTTTTGATGTTTTTTCTGATTAAATTAACCAAGCCCTCTCTCTTTATCCTTTAGCCAATATGATTGTTCTTGGTGGCTTCAAGGCCCACAATTTTTTCTTTCTCAGTCTCTAACTAAATAGTCAACTTTCTAACTTGCTTTCCTAAAAATCCGAATAGTTTACCTTCTCTACTCCACTTGTGTCTTGTTTCTGATCCTAGTTAGTGCTCAGTTTCACCACATTTAACCATAGGTCCTTCTGATCATGGTTTGATCTCTCTAAAACTATAATCTCATTCTTCTTCATCATCAGAATCCCCCTATCATTGTACCTGTTACAACTACCTTAAAGCTGACTTGGACTCTTTCCATGATTTTTTTATGATGGCCCTTGGGTAGAAATCTTTTGTTTTGCTGTTGACAAATGTGCTACTTATGTAACTTCTTGGATTCAGGCTGGCATGGAATCTTTTATTCCCTCTCAACAATTCCTCAAAAGTTAAGCCTCACTCTTCTCGATGGTTTTTCTCTCATTTTGCTGCTGCAATTTCTAATTGTAACCATACTTCAATATATATCAGCAAAACAATTCTCCTGAAAGCAGACATCTGTTTACTGTTGCTAGAAACCATTGTAAAAAGGTTTTATCTAACGCTAAAGTCTACTATTATCGGGTCATGAAATCTCATGTTTCATCTCAAAAATTAGGTGACTTCTGTGACTTCTGGAGAATCTTTAACAGTATCTATAATAAAGGCAAATCTGTTATTCCACCATTCTTTTGTACAGTTCAGATTTTGTCACCTCACCTAAAGTCAAAGCTGAATTGTTTGCTAAGAACTTCTAATCTATATCATCTCTTGATTCCACTAGTCACATTCTACCTGATATAGCCAAAAAACGGATTAATTGATTGCATGACATTCTTATTACTCCAGCTTCTGTATCTAAAGTGATTTCTTGCTTTGACTCTTCTTCAGCTTGTGGTCCGGACAACATACCTGTTATAGTCTTGCAGATGTGTTCTCCAGAGCTGTTGTCTGTACTTTCCAATTTATTTAACAAGATGGAAAGCAGCATCTGCTATCCCTGTTTTCAAAAGTTCTGGAGAGCGATCTGACTTGTCTAATTACAGTTCTATTAGTCTTTTTCCTATCATAAGCAAGGTTATTTAGTCTTTAGTTAAAAAGCACATTATCTCTCATCTTGAATTTATTATCTTTCTGATTGTCAATATGGATTTTGATCTTCTTGTTCTACTGCTGATTTGTTAATAGTAATAACTGATAGATTTTATCATGCATTTGAGCTTGAAAAGGATCTCACTTCTGCTACAGCACCAAGCTCTCAGTGGCTGGTGAACTTTAACTTGTATAGTTTTTTTCAGTTAATTGTTATCGCAATAATCTAGATCCTCCTTTATTTATAAACGGTAATGTAACCTTCAACCATTGTTATATCGTTGTAATAATGCTTTTCTTTCTTTTTTCTATAAATACTATAGTGCTTTAAAGTGCTAGCATCTTTTGTGCTATCTACTAAAATTCATTTTTGTGTTACTCGTCATTCAATTAAGTCACATCTTTTTACTGTGACTGGTCCTAATTGCTCCAAAAAATCCTATTTGTCTAGTTTTTTTCCTCAAATATCAGTTCTTTGGAATTTGTTCCCTTCATCTTGTTTTCCTGAGTCATATAATTTGCAATCTTTTAAGTTATCTGTTAATCGTTATCTTGCTTTATAGACATCTTTTCACTCTCTGTAACTTTTAACTCTTATAGGTGGGTTTTTTTCTATTTTTTTAACTCTTTATAGACATCTTTTCATTCTCTGTTTCTTTTAACTCTTATAGGTGGGTTTTTTTTTTAAACATCTTCACTTCAAACAAGGCTGCTTGAAACCTTGTTGGAAGTGAAGATGTTTAAAAAAAAAGGAAATAAACTGTATATATTGAAACTATAATTTCAAAATTTCAGTGAAACAGAAAAATGCATGATTTATTATATTAAAATGATTTATTAATCCTGACGCCATAAGTGTGTAATAAGTCTAACGTTTATGGGGTCAGACGAAATGTAGTTTAAAAATTTCACTTTGAAGTGAAATTGAAACATAGTCTCCTTGACCAGCAACCATGGTAATGTTTGTAAAAAAGAGATGCAACATTTACTATAATGGGACAGAAGTTTATACTTAACAGCTACTTGGACTCATTAGAAGTACCAGTCTAAATTTAACAGTATTCCATACAAGAACAGATAAGAGATTTATAGAGATGGAAAATGGAATCCAGAGTAAGAAAATTAATCAGCAAAATACAGAAAAGCAACTTTGTAATGGATTGTATATATGGTTTCCATGAAAGATCAGTAAAGGATAATCTAAGAAGCCATTCATCAATATCAACAACACTGTGATAATTATTAGCAGTAAACAACTGAGTTTTGTTTAGGTTAAAGCTCATCAGCCATTGTGCACCTAAAGCTGTAACAGAGAGTATTAAATAGTCACTACCAAAGAGGTACAAGTAAAATCCCATGAGTAGAATCTTGAAATGCAGCAATGACTTATATTTGACTTAAAATTGATTTAAAGGTCACTAAAGTTGAAGAGTTAAATAGTTTTTAATTATTATTAAATACCAATTAAAAAAATCTAATAGTTGTTAAACCCAATAATAAGAAATATTATTTTACTACAATGCACTGTCTCATGTTGCAAAATCATTCTACTGAGGGTTGATAACATTCCAACTATACATACTTTTAGCTACTTTTTTTTTTCCAGTTTTTAAGGCTAAGGTGTTATTTACTGAGTTAATGTTATTTAAGTTTTAAGTTTATTCCACAGAAATTTTTTTGCTGTCAATTTAGTTTTAAATTTGTGTATTTGAATTTATTTTGATAATTATCATATTTTGATAATAGTAATTTGGTTATAATTTTTTTGTATATTTATATTATATTTTTTCAATTTAATATATAGTGAGCAAAGAGCAATCATCTCCTTGTTTGCCTAAAATTATTCTTCAAAGCTTATGCAGTGGTTGGAAAAGTAATATAGATTTATTGGTACAACCAATCCAACAAAATTTAGAGAAAGATCGAATAAGTATTCTGCAAGCAAATAAAATGTCAGGTATACCCTTTTTTTTTTAAACTGTAAAAATATGTATACAGTATGACCTCAAAAATATGCCCACTTATAATTATTATAAATAATTACTTATAAATGCAAAGTAGGCACATAACACACAAACCTATCATTTATTGCTTTGGTGATAGGTAGTTATCAACCAACAAGAAAATATCTTATATGCTCTACATACATCTTATTTACTCTACGTACATTAAATTTATGTGTAGTTTGATCAATATTATCTTAGAGTATGACTACAACATCACTTGCTAAATGTGCACAAGTACAACTTTTAGTGGAAGTCTAAACGAATGATTTCTACATAATATAATGCCACACATTATATAATGTCTGAACGAATGATTTCTACATAATATAATGCAACACAACAAGTCAAAAGATATCATAAATGTTGTTTCAAAAAATAATCAAATTTTTTTGGTACTAGCTGAATATTTTACTCTATGCTCTGCTATTGACATAAGAATATCTTGCTTCAACACTTCATTTACGCACACTTTCGAGTAATCTTGAATAAGTTTAAGCACTCTTTTGGCAGGATCATTTACTACATGTAGTTTATAAACCCAGTCCTTAAATCTTCTGTAAGTGCTGTATTTCCCCCATTCCTTACAACTTTATACCATTCAAGATCATTCTTTGTAAATCCAAGGTTCTCAAAAGCAACCAACTCATACCTCCTGCAAATTATGACAGATTAGAAGTATTTGGATATTTGTATTGCTCTTGAAAATTTGGCTTGCCAACATCCTGTTTAGAGTCAAAGTTAAACAGCTTTTTAGCAACACTTTCATTAACTTAGGACATTAGTTCCTTGTCAGCTATGGAGAAATTAACTGTTCTCTGGTCGTGGTACCAATGATGTCATTTCATCAAATTTATATATGCTTGGCCAATATCAGGTCTTTTAATTTTATAAATTTCCATATCTCTGATTGCTTGTAATTCCATATCTAGAGCCGCACATGCAAAAGGAGTTTTAAAAAACCAAAAAGTATAAAAAACACCAACAAGCTCAGCAAATACTATAAAACGTGACATCGTTTGTAGAAAAAAAATTTGAATCAAGCCTTAGACTAAGAAGGCAAAGTACAAGATTATAGATTGATTTAGCTAGATATCTTGCATGATGAAAGGCATCAGGTCTTTTAAAATCCTGTGACAAATCTGCCTAAGTATACCACTGTTAACTGGCAAAGATACTTATAGTCACCTCTGGGAAATATGTAAAAGTTCTCTGAGAAAAACTGTAAGACTTTATCAGCCTAGAAAAAATGTTTATTCAATTATGAGAAAATATTTGTTTGTTGATAAAAAATGTGCTTTATTAATGTTATATATTTTCTTTCCTAATAATAAGTCTTAACAGTTAAAAATCTATAAAATATTTTTGTCTCACCTTATTTTCAATAAACGTTCCACGGTTACTTTTTCAGTCAAACTTGTTTATATTCTCATAATTTATTCCTTTAGCAATCATTTTATTCCAGTTATCGTCTAATGTTTTAAATGTATTTTCTGTAGGTCCAGTTGTAACTTAGCCTTTTACTTTTTCTATTTCTTAGCTCAGAGTTCTACAACATGGTGTCTACATGATAACCAAATTAGTAGTTTGCTTCTCCATCTCTCAATAATTGACACTGCTCCATTAATTCATCCTGTATTACTCATAGTTGTATCAAAGTGTACACTATCAACTGCTACAAAAAGATTCCATTCATTTAAAACCTTTTTTATTGCAGTAGTCTGGGTTATTCCACACCCATCAGAAATTCTAATTACTCCAATAAGCTGGGGCTCATTGAGATCTGGTGAGTTTAAAATTACTGTCAACCTTTCCACATTTTTGTCATGACTAAGAACATCTGTAATTATTTTTGTGTCCAGGTGAAAAGTCAGAGTTAAGTCTTTAGCTTTTGAGATAAAAGACTCCTTTATTTTAATTCCTTCATTAATTAAGACCATTTTGTTATGCCTTCTTGAAGTTGTTTCTGATATGAAAACTTATTCAAATCTACCTGGCCTGTTGAAGAAATATTTTATCTTTTTGCAACAATTGATGTTGATTTAATTATATCTTTAGGCAAAGAAACCATTACAAAATTGTCAGTTTTTTCCTTTTTGAACTGTATTCTTTAAGGTCTATATCTAACTTATCTGAGTCTACAAATACAGTATCAGAATGTTTTTGAAGACTTGATTTAAAATGTTGTCAGACGATTGTTGACCTATCATTTCCGCTTGAAATTGATTCGTTTTTGCAATCTTTCTTTTTATAAACTTTTCATAATTTTTGTCCTTTCGATCCATTGACCACTTTCGCAGGCTTTTTTGGTTGTCCAAAAACATACAAAAGGTGATTTAGATTTATCTTTCGTTATTATGTCATTAACATCTGAAGGAGAAATGTCGAAAAGATTACGCATTTCTTCTCGAAATTCTATGCGCGCTTTTTTATACCCAATAGATACTTTATTTCTGTTTGCTTGTAATTTACTTCTGCGATTTTCCAATTTCAAAATGTTATTCCTATAAGATATATGTATAAGTTAAAAAGTTAATTACTAGCATTTTATCATATTTATACCAATATTATTTTCGTCAAGATTAGAAATTAAAAGTATTATTTAAACCTTATTTGTTTATGACACAATATTGGAATTGAAGCCTTTTCCAATATAATAACTAAGGCTCTAGTAACACACATCAAGTTGTTCTTTTTCGTCTGACAGCCACCAGATTCGTCACATTTAGGCGTAAAAAAAAAATTAGAAAAGAGGCAGGCAACAACGTCCTGAAGTCTAGCAGATTTAGAAATTGATGTCATATAGTATTTTCTATCCAAGATATCCAAGCACTTCTCCTTTTGTTGGCAGCATATTATCAGGTAGCTTTTCGATGGTTTTTTCTACCAAAAAAATTTTTTTTAATCTTGTTTGAGACATTTTTCCAAATTCCAGACAATAGTAAGTGCAATGTTTAATAAAAATTCCTTATATATGTTTACAATGTCTCTAGAGATATATATTAAATTAATCCCTAGAGATATTAAAATCGTGCATGAACAAAACCTTGAATTATACATATGGTAAAACTAGTAATAAACCTGTTTTATTGTAAGATTTTTAAAATTTAAGATTCCCAAGTGAGTATTTTATGTTACATTTTAAGTTAATTTATTAAGTTGTCTCGAATAAGTTACGTAAAATAATAGTGTAAACAATACTTTTCGCTAAAACAAGGAGGTTTTGAATTTACTACCTCCTTTAGTCAATTAAAGTTTTTATCATTTTCTTTGAAAATGGTAAAAATTTCAATAGACTGTAGAAGGTAGTAAATTCAACTTTAAAAAAAAAAATGTTTATAATTTTTTCTATGTACTCATAAAAATGTCGGGCTAATGTGTGTATATATATATATATATATATATATATATATATATATATATATATATATATATATATATATATATATATATATATATATATATATATATATAAATAATAGAATAGACAAGGCAACAAACAAATGTATAGATATCTAAAAATGATAAATAATAAAATTGTTTTCAATCAAAATTTATATGTTAAAAACTAATAATTGAATTGGATTCAATTATTAGTTCTTCTTTTCACCGAATTTTTAGTAAGTTTAATTTTTATTAATTTTTTGTTTTACTTTATAAAGAACTACAACTAACGTGGGAATGGCGCGAGGGACGATTGTTCGCATATGAACTGGTATTAATGTCATTAATTACAAATCATAAGTATTTTAATCTTTCATCAAAGTCTTCTTCACCCAGGTTAAGCTCATCTGTTAATGAAACATTAATCAAGTAAATATTTTAATATATTTTTGCTTTAATTTTTGTTTTCAAACATTTAACAAAATTTTATTCGTTCAATAATTACAAAACAGTTTTTAATTACTTTTTAGTGATAAAAATTAAAAATTTCATAAAAATGTTTCATTTAGAAAGTTGTCACCACCTGTTTCAAGAGCCAATGGTCATAATAAACTTTCCAAATCACTTACTGTTTCAGTAAATATTTTTTTGTTTTTTCTTTGAACTTTACTATTTTGAAAGCATTATTCTTTTAATTTTATTAATTAATAAACTAGTTTTCTTATTCTTATCTTATTAACTCTTTGATTATTATTATAATCTCTTATTAATATTTTTGTTTCAAAATATGTTTTAGAAATTAAACAATCTTTAAATATTATGATGATTTTTTTGCAAGTTTTTTTTTACCTTTATTTTTCATTCTAATATTGATATTTATTTCTTTTAGATAATAATTTAAAAAGTAAAATTGGATATAACTAAAACATTATTTGAAAAACACACACATATATATGTATGTGTGTATATATATATATATATATATATATATATATATATATATATATATATATATATATATTTATATATATATATATATATATATATATATATACATATATATGCATATATGTATACATATATACATATATATATATATATATATATATATATATATATATACATATATATACATATATATATACATATATACATATATATATATATATATATATATATATATATATATATATATATATATATATATATATATATATATATATATATATATATATATATGTATATATATATATATATTTGGGATATACTGGAATTCCGGCCGGAATTTGTGACTTATAGGTCATTTCAGTTCCGGCTGGAATATTACAATATTTTAGGCCAGAATGCCGCAATTTATTTTTTACTTTTTTTTTAAGACATTTAACACAGACTGTGTACATTAAATCAAAAAATCATTGTCCTACAGGGCAATGAAGAACTATAGGTAAACCTAGGTAAAAAATACAAATTTCTTAACAAGCACTATGAAATTTCATTTGTAATAATCAATTATGTATAGAAATTTTATGGAAGGAATATTGTGGTGCAAAAAACCATTTTTTAAGAAAACAAGTTTTGGGCTACAAACTAGTTCTTTTTTCAACAAAAATTTTACCTGCCTCTGAGAATAGTCTCATTTTAAATGTTACTTAAATTTTAAACACTTAAAAAAAATAGGATGCCTAATATATGCCTAATAAAAAAATGGAAAAATAGAAAACAAAGAAATGATTTTAAATATAAATATTTTGCAGGTTAAAACTTTTAATAAATAGAATTACAAGAAACAAACAAAAACAATGTATTAGATTTAAAACAAAAATCAAGTTAATGAAATAAGTTATATATGTTTTGTTTTTTTTGTTTTTTTGTTATTCACCTCCCCAAGGCCAAGAAGGCCACTACAGATGAAGAGGCTACTTAATAGTGGTTATAACCCTCTCTCAACTCTATAACTCTGAAACACGAACCTCGACGAACAAGGCCGCTGCGCGGAGAAACGAGTTGAGCGCGGTACTACCAGGGACGTGGTGGGGATCGAACTCGGAACCTCTCGCTTATGAAGCGAGTGCTTTACCACTACACCACTACCGCATATATATATATGTATTATAGGTTATAAACATATATTATATAGCCACGATGCTGAGACACAGGCTTTCACTTTCAATCTTGAAGGAAAAAAATTATATATTTAATTCTCCTTCCAGCCGAAATTTTATTAACAATTCTGGCCGGAATTCAAAATTTCCATTCCAGTACACCCCTAATATATATATATATATATATATATATATATATATATATATATATATATATATATATATATATATATATATATTAGGGTGTGTCAAAAAAAAGTCATGTCTGAAAAAAAAAAAGAGCCCTAGCTTATCATCTGCCCAGGCTATGATTTAGTACTAAGGACTTTTTTTTTTTTTTTTTTTGGAAAACCGTAAGGGTCCCTCCAGGGGGTAAAAGGGGCAATTTTTATAGCGTTTTGTACCATTTTTATAACTGTTTGGAGGAAGTCTTAAAATTTATATTTTTAATTTTTTTTTTTATATTTCTGTCTGTAAAGACCTATTTATTCTAAATAAAATGGGCTCTTATCTAAAAAAAAAATAGATAAAAATTTTAAATAGTTTTACAAAACCCCAAAATCCATAAATATTTAACAAAAACAAATATTTTTACGCAAATAATATGTTTTATTGAAATATATTTTATATAAAATTTTGTTTTTTAGATTAAAAGATAAAAAAATTAATAAAATGCCACCAAAAAAAAAAGCTAGAAGTAATAGATTGGATGAAATATTTTTAGTTAAAAATTTAATCTCCAAACTTCCAGCAAAGAGATTCGCAACTGCTAAAGAGTTAATTCAATATTATCTCTTTCTACGAAAATCAAAATGTGAAACAAAAGTGAAATGCTTAGTAGGTTGTCCTAACAAAAGTTCTTCTTTTATACCTAACTGCCCAGTTAATCAGTCTGACTGCTGCATACTATCTAAACTGATGGATCCTTGGATACATGTTGGATTTAAAGTGCTTACAATACAAAAGCTTAGGTAATTTTTATCATTGAGTTCTAATCAGTTTATTCTATAAACCTTTATAACAAGTAAATATTGTTTTTTAAAGGATTAAAGTTGAGAAATTGTTAAAGGAGTGGGTGAAATTAAAAGATAAAAGAAACAGAGCAAATCCTGCTGAAGTAAAAAAGAGACATTTATTTGAAGAACAAATGAATAAAGTATTTTGGATTGGAGAACACCCTCATGTTATGTTTGAAGAAATACTAAAAGATAAAATGAGAAGAGTGAAAGACAAAGAAGAAGATATTGCTTTTTTAAAAGACCAGCTTGGGGAAAGGAAAGGATTTCTTGGAGGTAGAGATAAAAGATATGAGTATTCTGTTGAAAGAAATAAAAGAAGCAAATCAAATTTAGAAAAAGAGCTATCAGTAGTGTTAGATACAAATGATTTAGATTATCTAAGTTCTTCTAGTGACACTAGCGACAATTTAGGCCAGGAAACAGATATTGACTTTGATTGTAACGAGATTCCTAATATTCAAAATTCTGTTCTTCTTCCTAAAAATATACTTGAATCTACCGCTCATACAGCAGTTGGGGAGGGTATAACACCCCACCAACATACAGCTTTGATTAGTAGTGTTATTGTCATGGCTGGTGGTTCTGTAGCAAACTTCAAGTGTTCTAAATCCACATCTTACAGAGCTGCAGAGAACATAATATCTGCCGGAGCAAAAGAAATAAGGGAATATAAAAAAAACGCTGTAGTTTCATCAGACTCACTAATGACCATACACTTTGATGGAAAAATAGTCAATGAATTGACGGCCGGAAAGCAATTAAGAAAAGATAGAATTGCAGTTTTGGTAAGAATTGATGGGAAAACAGAACTACTTGGCATTCCTCCAATAGAGTCTAGTTCAGGGGATAATCAAAAGCAAGCTATTTTTGAATTAATGGAGTTTTTTGGATTAGAAGATAAAGTTAAATGTATCTGCTTTGACACAACTTCAGCAAATACAGGTGTTTGGCAAGGTACTTGCATGAGATTAGTTCGTCAAATTCAACGCCCATTGTTGCTGATTGCATGTAGAAATCATGTAATTGAGCGGCACATAACTCATTTCTGGAAGATTTACCCTAGCAACAAAACTTCTGGTCCACAAAACAAACTATTTGAATTTCTAAAAAAAAATTGGAACAATATAGATAATGAAACTAAGGAACTGAAAAGAATATTATTACCACCTGGAACATGGATATATACTCAAAAATTAGCTGCTATTCAGTTTTGTAATAATGTGATCAATTTAAAGATCTTTAAAAAGGTGCTATTATAATTTTGATTTTGTTTCTATTTATTCTAAATATTTAAAATAAACAATTGTAACAAATTAAAAATATAACAAAACTTTTTAGGATGGAAATGTTAGAAAAGAATACCATGAGCTAGCTGAACTTACTTTAATGGTTCTATCGTCAAATAGCTTTAAATTTCATTTACCCGGACCAGTTCATCATTCAAGATTCATGGGAAAAGGTTTATACTATTTAAAATTATATCTTTTAATGAATGAAATCCCAAACCTCACTGACAATGAAAAAGAAGAAATAACTGGTATGGTTTTATTCATTTCTCTATTCTATACAGAGTGGTTTCTAAAAGCAGAGCTAAGCTCTTTAGCACCAGCACAGGTATATGGTCTTTTAGTATTTTATTGAGAAGTTAGAGGGCTTGTTATTGAATAAAATGAAATATTGAATAAAATCAAAATATTTATTAATATTATTTAATAGGATATGAAAGCTTACTGGCAAATGAAAAGGTTTGAGGAATGGAATCTACATGGCTCCCAGGCTGTTGTGAGCTCTATTCTCAGACATACTTGGTATCTGGATCCCACTTTGGTAGTTTTCGCCCTAGCAGATGAAAAATGTAGGGAACGTGGTGATATGGCCAAGAAACTGTATAGTTTACAAAGATGTCCAATTGACAGTTTCCCTTTGGAGCGCCAAATAATGGACCAATCTGTATTGAAAAGTCTTAACTTCAGTAAAGATGAGCCTCCTAGTTTAGCTCCATTAATAACAGACAAGTCGTGGCTAGTTTTTGACATGCTTAGACATGGAAAGGCAGAAACTCAATGGATGAAGATACCTCCAGAGTTTTGGGAATTCAATGATTTTTATCTAGAATTTAGAGCAACAGTCACGGGACTTGATGTTGTTAATGACTGCTCTGAGAGGGCGATTAAGTTAGTTCAAGACCTAATAAACAGAGCAAATTCCGAGGAGAAAAGGCAGGACACCCTTCTCTTTACAAATAATTACAAGAAAAACAGAAAAAGTAGAAAAAAAATTGATTACGAAAAGGCCGCTAGCAAATCTAGTTTCTTTCTAGAGAAAATCTAGTTACATTTTTTTGTTAAAAAATTTTTAAAATCTATTTTGCTTTGTTTTTAATAGATAACTGAAATAGAGATAATCATTAATTTACTGGGATTTTAATTTAAAAAAAAATTTTACTTTTGAAGTTTTTTGAAATTTTATTATTTTGTAATTTTTTTTTTAGTTAGAGAAAAAAAAATTGGTTGGTTGGTTTTCACTATTTTATTGCCAAAAAATATTTATTTGTTCCCTATCCTTGCCCTCTCTTTTTTATATTTCTTAAAATAAACCCTGCAGCTGAATACAAGTGAATTTAATATAGTACTGCGTTAAAACTAAATCAAAAATAAAACCTACTCAAATGAGTTTCAATAATTTTTTTTAAATATTTATGGGTTTTATAAAATCCAAAAAACCCTAAAGTTAAGGTTTTTTAAAACTATTTAAAATTTTTATCTATTTTTTTTTTAGATAAGAGCCCATTTTATTTAGAATAAATAGGTCTTTACAGACAGAAATATAAAAAAAAAAATTAAAAATATAAATTTTAAGACTTCCTCCAAACAGTTATAAAAATGGTACAAAGCGCTATAAAAATTGCCCCTTTTACCCCCTGGAGGGACCCTTACGGTTTTCCAAAAAAAAAAAAAAAAATCCTTAGTACTAAATCATGGTCTGGGCAGATGATAAGCTAGGGCTCTTTTTTTTTTCAGACATGACTTTTTTTTGACACACCCTAATATATATACATATATATATATATATATATATATATATATATATATATATATAGATATATATATATAGTTTACTATTTTTAGGGACTTTGGCATACCAAACAAAAGTTCAACAATCCTGACAGACCTGAAGTATGTTTTTTAAGGCTATAATAGTTTCTCTTGAATTTTTTTGTGCTCTTGCTTTTTAAGCTAGTAGTTTTTGAGCTCCTACTTTATATACTTATAAGATCTTATATCATAATAACATGATTTGTATATGATTTGATAATAGTTTGAATAGATTATTGTAAATTGTAATTCTTTTTTTTTTTTTTTTATAGATACCATCACAGTTAACAAAAATATTGAAAGAGCCTCATTCTGATGTATGACTTTATCACTATAAAATAAAGTTGTTTAATCTTTTCTTTTTCATATATATAAATCATTTTTTTTAACTTCTAAAGTGATAGAATAAGAAAACCTTTTAAAATTCTTTTGTGATTTAAATTAGACTTTCAACTATGTGAAAGTCAACCATGTGTAAGTCAACTATGTGAAAGTTAACCATGTAAAAGTCAACCATGTGAAAGTCAAATGTGAAATTAATTTGAAATTTCGCTAAATTATTTTAAATAATGAAACAGAAAATTGTTTTGTTATTTGGTCGCTTTTTATAGTCAAGGATATAAATAAGAAGCTATAAAAGAAATGTTAAGTTCAGGTGAAAGATTAGTTAGAGGTTGAGAGAGATTTGAAGTTGCTGAGGTAAACAAATATTAGTTTGGTGACATTTAAGACATTAGTTGGTAAAAATGAATTATTATACTACACTTTGAAAAGAAGACTGGAGCTAAAATAATTGATGCAAATAAAAGTATTTGAAGGTCAAAATCATAATAATTTTTATAAATATTTATTATAATCACATTTCTTAAACTAACATTTGGTGAGTCTTGTAAATCTGGTGAATTGAATCCAATAAGTTCATTAGTAGCTGTGATCTAAGAGTTCTGAAAACTCAAATGAGTTAGAGTATATCAATCTGTTTTCAATTGTATACTGAAAGAAGACAAGTTTTTTCTAATTAAAAATAATAAACTATTCACTTGTGATGTAATCTGCTTAATGTGTCAAATAATGTAAACAAAAATTCTTTTTTTCGGTTTGTATGCTTATAAATTTAGCTACCAGTATTGACTAGATTTTTAATTTTATCATGCACTTTTTTTTTATAAAATTCATAACAATTTGGTCACTTTTTTTTTAAATTTGTTGTCATTGTTTTCAATTGTATACTGAAAGAAGACAAGTTTTTTCTTCACTATTTTTTTTTAAATTTGTTGTCATTGTTTTTTTACTATAAAAATTTTATGGTACCACTAGTTTTGTGTTTTTCACAAAAGAAAGTTTTTTGAATATTTTGTAAAAATTCTTAAACGCTTTTAATATCATTTCAAACATATTTTATTCAGTGTCTTTGTTTAATCTTTTATATGTGATCAACCAAATAATCAATTTGTGCTTTAGGATATTTGTCCAGTGAGTATGCAACCATATAGCATTTAATGGGTTGGGTTGTATTGGGTTGTATTAATTTATTACTATAATTAAATATAATATATTTAGGTTGTTTTGTTAGAAGAAAAGATCAAAGTAGTGAATTTTACAGATTTACCAGGTTATTTAATATTTTACAGAATTACCAGATTATTTAATATTTTACAGAATTACCAGGTTTCAATATTTTTGATTGACATTTTATTTTATCATGAATTCACTTGCAACAAGGCAGCTACTAATTATGTTTTATAAAAAAAGTTAATTTATTATTTTATTTTCATTAAAAATGTTTTTTTTAAAATTAAAGTGTTTATAAGGTAGAGGATTGTAAATTACATTGACAGTTTGTTCTTTGCAAAGAAAACTGCTTCTCTGACTGTTCCTTATAACTAGAATATATTTTTTATAAGCTGTGAATAAAACCTTATTTTACACTTAACTCACCTATCTTATTTTACAGCTACTCATATTATTTTAGACTTACCTCACTTATCTTATTTTACACTTACCTCACTTATTTTACACTTACCTCACTTACCTTATTTTATACTTATCCCACTTACCTTATTTACACTTACCTCACTTATCTTATTTTATACTTATCCCACTTACCTTATTTACACTTACCTCGCTTATCTTATTTTAGACATACCTCAATTATCTTATTTTACACTTACCTCACTTATCTTACTTTAGACTTACCTCACTTATCTCATTTTACACTTACCTGACCTTATTTTAAACTTACCTCACTTATATTTTTGCAATTTCCTCATTATCTGGTTTTGCAGTTAAAGTTAATCTTAGAGCTAAAATTGAAATTCATGACTAATTGAAATTAAAGAATAGAATTTATTAAGTCATTGTATATTTAAAGTCGTATAAACTACAATATCAATTTAAGTAGGTGTACAATGTCAATCTGAGACCAAGTTAAATTATAGTTGTGAATGTTAAATTCACCACTAGCAACTTTTTTTGAATTTTTAGTTTTAAATTTTTTTCTCATGTTTTTTCCTTTTTTAATTTAGTTTTTATTTACTGTTTAAGATGGCGTAAGCAGTAAAGCATATTTAATGGATCAAGTTTCATTAAACTGGTTAGAGAAACAAGAATGTGTTTCTTTTAGAGTTATCATAAAGCAGGTTTAAACTTGAGAGTTTGTGAACTAGTTTTTTAGCAGCAATAATAATATTCCTCATTAACAACTTTGATCTTTTTAAATTAGATTTTACTTCAATGTGTTGAATGCTTAGTAGATTCACGTTGGGAACTTAGAAGAATGGCATTGCAGGTAATTTGCTATTTATTTTTTCCATATATTTTTATATTTCCTTTTATGAAATGACCGTGATTTTTTTGCTTAATTTTTCTGCTTGACACATTTATTGGCATATTGTTACGTATGTCCAATTTTAAACAGCGAAGTTAAAATCTTAAAAATTTCATATGTATAAAATCATTTCTTTACTTTGTATTTTTTTATTTTAGTTGATTCCTGTAATAATCAAAGTGTTTCAACAAGTCTACAAAAGTTTTTTAATTGAGCTTTTTAATGTTTCAATTGTAAATTCTCCTCTCTACTATGGCTCATGTTTGTGTCTTTTTCATTTGCTAAATATTTCTATTAAAGACAAAAAAAATAGCTTTGAATCTGGACTTACCAAGGTATTCATGAGTAAATGTTCTTTTTTTAATGATTATAAATTTTTAATAGTAAATCATATATATCATGTATGTATACTTTATATTTTTGAATGTTGAATTTAGTTCCAACAATTTTTTTAGTAAATGAAAAAATTAAAAATTAAAAGTAAAAAAAAAATTTTTATTTTGTTGTAATAAAAATCTGGATTATACTGGAAAAGAACATCATTTTGCTGGTGCTTCTGAAATTTTATCTGAGATATTCCCAGCTGGTGTTGCACTAAGTGTTGTGATAATTAGAAGAAAAATGTTTGTGCAAACAATATAACTTAAATAGCCATGTTCCAGCAAAAAAATCTTGCTTTTCTTAAAAAGATATTAGAAACCATATTGCCTTCTGTCAAAAATACAAGCATTGGTCAGTGGAATATTGGGAGGATGTAATATTTAGCGAAGAATCACTAATCAAACAATTTGGCTGTCGTTTTACAAGCGTTAGACACCCGCCTTGCCAGCAATACAATCTCCAGTATTTGCTATCTACTGTAAAAAATTGCTCTAAAATCATGATATGAGGTGCCATTACATTGTAATGGTTACTAATATATTTTGATAAAATAAATGAATAATTTAATAAAAACTGTGTTTTTTTATGCAATGTTCCAAACTTTTGATTTTGACTGTATATATATATATACATATATATATTTTAATTCACCTCCCCAAGGCCGAGAAGGACACTACAGATTAGGAGGATACTTGTGATTATAACCCTCTCTCGACTCTATAACTCCAAAACACAAACCTTGACAAACAAGACCGCTGCGCGGAGAAACAAGTTGAGCGCAGTACTACCAGGGACGTGGTGGGAATCAAACTCTCGCTTATAAAGCAAGCGCTCTACCACTACACCACTACCGCATGTGTGTGTATATATATATATATATATATATATATATATATATATATATATATATATATATATATATATATATATATATATGTATACATATACACACACTGTCAATCAAAACATTAGCAACCAAATAAATTCTATTTTCAACATCATTTTTTGAATCAGTATTTTTCTTTAAAAAAACTCTTTAACAAAATTAAATTGTTAATATTACATATAAGGAAAAAATTTGTACATAATATGACTACCTGAAAATGAATAAAGTTGTTGTTTTATAAATAGTGGGATTTAAAACTTTTTTTTAACTACGAAAAAAAACAATCAAGTATTAAATTTTTGCAGTATGATATTTATGCAGTATCATAAGGAATGATATTGATTTGAGGTCACAGTTTTTGTTTTAGTAAGAGAACTTTCTAATATTTTGGATTTCTGTTTTACAATCGATTTTCTAGGGTATTGGTCATTCATAATGGTACAAAACAAGTATAATTTAGGTTTTTGAGAACATATCAAAAATTATAAAGGAGTGAATCAAAAAGAATTTGCCACCAAGTACTCCATTAACTAGTCAATTGTATGTCCAAAATTTAAACAATTTAAAAAAACCAGTCTAAAAACATAAGAGTGTAACACAACGCACTACATGTCATTTTAATGACAAAAAAATTAGTTGTCACGATGAAAAGAATTCTTTTGAGAGTGCTAATGATGCCATTCAAAAACTGAAACTTTTAGTGTTCAAAAGTACAATTTAAAGAGGGTTACAACTTTCAGGTTTTCAGAGCTTCAGAGCTTTCATTTCTCCAATGAATCAAAAAGCTAGAATTAAGTTTGCAAATGCTTGTAGACACTTGACTATTAATGATTGGTGCAACACAGCAAGCTAACAAAGCTGCATTTTCAGCCGCAGTTAAGAAATTGTTTGACATCACACATTCTGAAGCCATGGAGCTTAAATCAAGAAGGCAAGTTTTTCATAGAATGTTAGCGAATGAAAGGACTAGCTGGTTGCATGTTATGAGTAGACAAGGTATTGTTGCAGCAACAATAGAAGCAGATGGAGAAAAATGAGTAATTTAAAAAAAGAATGTATCAATCTGAACTTGAGAAAAAATTTTCTCTAGAAAACAGGGGCGTGGTGGCTCTAAAAAGCCCATGCGAGATTTTTAATAAAAGGCCTATATATGCGGGATTTTACCATATATGCTTGATGTAAAGACCCATACGAATATATATATATATATATATATATATATATATATATATATATATATATATATATATATATATATATATATATAATTAATAATATTGTTTGTAATACTTCAAAATAAAAAATGGTAACAACACGATGCAGCGACCACGTTTTTGTTTTGATTTTCTTAAAACACAACTTTTGCATAAACTTACAACAGCTAAAATGCCGCTCTAATAATGGTGCCGTTATTGACATAGTTTGAACGTAAAATTTTTTATAATGTAGTTTCATTCAGCAGTTCATCATCCTTTTTTTAATCTGTCCGAGGACAGGATATTACCGAGTGATTTCTTTATTTACATACAATAATATAAACTGTATAAAAATAAAAAACTTTATTTATTATTAAAGAAGTTTATATCTGTTTCGAAACGTTACAAAAATGCAAAACATGAGATCGATCCTTATTTATATAAAAGTTAATTTAAAATTTAACACCAAAACATTTTTCTTAAATGAATTAAAACACAATACAATTATTATATAGTAATTGTATTGCGTTTTTAATTTATTTAAAGAAAATGTTTTACGGTTAAATTTTAAATTTAGTTAATTTAAGTCCAAAAATAATAATAGCTATTATTATTGTTGGGTCTGCACTTTCTTAAATTTATTTTGTCAACATTACAATCGTTAAAAACTGTTTATGGGTTCATAATTTTTCTCATGAAAAAAATATCACAATACATCTTAAAAGATCTACTTTGTTTTCAGAGCAATATTATTATTATGCAAAATACTAATATAATTGCGCTCAAAGTTGAAGACTTTAAATCAAGTGGTTAATAGAATTTAATTTGTGCTAACATAAATATTTTAAATGATTGTGGAAATTCTTTAGAATATAGAAAAAATTAAAATTTGCCAAAAGGCCCATATTTAGATGAAAAAGTGAAAAGCCCATGCAGAAATCCCGCTTAGCCTCTGGGGCCACCACACCTCTGCCAGAAAAGGCCTTGACCTCCAGAATTATTAAAGATTTCAAGCCCAACATGACTCTTTCAGTTCACTGGGATTCCAAACTGATGATTGGTCTAATTTAAACAAAGGAGATTGACAGTTTGCCAATTCCTGTCACAACAATGGGGTGTAAGAAACCTTTGGATATTCCAAAGATTCCTGCAGGTACCAACAAATAAACATGTTTTCTTATATTATATAATACATAGTTTGTTGGTGATCTTTACTTTGTAGGTATTGGTCAATCAGAGGCATAAGCAGTACATAATGCCTTATGAAAATGAGAGCTGAAGGAATTAGTCTGGTATGTGTTTCAATACAACCAGCTCCAACACTGGTTGATTTTCTGGCGCTTGCGTACTTTATGAATAGCTACTGGGGCAGCCTCTACTCCACTTTGGTTGTCGCTATCGCATCCTGAAACTGGTATTGGCTGCAGCAGAAACATGAAACAGCCAAGATTACTTCAAGGCTGCAGAGACAATTGTGAAATACCAAGAAGTAAGCAACGATCATGCAGAAAGGGGGAATTATCCTGATCCAGGATGCAGCGAAGTCTGGTTGATTCAAGAGCAAAGAGCAGCTGCAGTACATTCAAGTTCATGAAGAAAACTGGGCAAACTTTCCTAAAGCTTAAACTTTTTAAAGTTTAAAATTTTATTGTCCTTTAAGCACCATATATATATATATATATATATATATATATATATATATATATATATATATATATATATATATATATATATATATATATATATATATATATATATATATATATATATATATACACACACTCATATACATGCATTTATTTATTTATACATTTATATATTTTTATATAAAAAAAAAGGATAACTTATGTTTTTAAATATTTATAATAATCTTTAAGTTATTCTATAATCAACTTATTGAATAATTTTTGCTCACATAACTGTGGGTAAATACTTTCTACTGAAAGACCAAATTAAGCCTATTTTGATCGCTTAAGCTAATATTACCCAGCTTATAACACCCAGACCATTCCAACACCTGTTTGCAAACTAACCATTCATATATTTCACTTTAGTTTTTAGATGGTTATGAAGATTGTGACAGTTTAATGGACATGTGTGAAAAAGTGGCAGAGAATTTATCATTATGCTTCCATAAGGAAACATCAGATATATCTATATCTTTGCTTGTACTTTTTTCAAGCTGCTCTGATGAACCTGTAATTAACTTTTTGAGTTTTCTTTTTTGTTAAAGGAAAAAATCAATTTTATGTACATTAAACATAAAAATTTAGTAGTAAATTAAAACTTTTAAGAATATAATATAAAGAATTAATTACCTAGATATCTGGAGTTATCCATCAGGCTATAAGCAATCATTTTTACAAATGTTACAAGAATATTTCTAGTGAGAGGTTGCTTTTTTTTATATATTTTTTTTCTAACTTTATTTTCTTAATTCTTTAATTCAAAGATGTTTTGAAATTATTTACTTACATTGAAATCATATATTTTGTTTCTGACTGTAGTTTGTCAGAGGATGAAAAGTTTGAAGAAAAAAAGGTTAGTGCTCAGTTTAATAAAATTACTTTGTAAGCAAAGCAAGTGTGTGCTAGCTCGATTCATCAATATTGAAATGTTTTAATATATATTTTTATATATACTAGCATATATTTTGTAATCTTTTGTGAATTATTTTAAACTTTTTCATTTTTTCTTTCTTTTGAATTTTTTCGAAAAAATCATTGTGACTCAAAATTTATTTTGTGAAAGTATCTTTGTTATGCCAAAGTTCTTTGTTATGGCACAATAATCTTTGTGTTAAAACAATAGTCTTTGCTGTGACACAACCTTTAATGTGGAACAATAATATTTGTTCAAAGAATTTTTGTTGTGAAACATTTCATAAAAAAATCAATCAAAAAAGTTTACTTCTGTAAATATAATTATATACTTTTATAAAAATATTAATATATATTTAAATGTATAAAAAATAAATATAAATATAATTTTTTATGTTTTTGTATTAATTTTTTCATTTTTAATGCTTAACATAATTTTTTAAGAAACTTGTGGACACTTTGTGTTCTTGTCAAAGTTACTTGGTTGATTATTGTTCATGTGGAGACACTAACTATACGGTATATTCTGTTCTGCATATTAACTTTTCTATTAAAATTAAAGAAAATCTCATTTGTATTGTGATTATTATTATATATAGAGCATTTATGTTTTTTATTATATTGACACAGCCTTTTATTATTACAACATGGGGTTGGGTTGGGACTTGCATTGATAACAATATATATTTGTTTTTAAAGTTTTGGCAGTTTTTTGTAAATTGAGTTTAGATACTACTGATGCCAGTGTTCTTTATGGCTTTATTGCATGTTAAAAATGATGCTTTAGATGTTTCTGCTATACTTATAAGGTATGTTCATGTTGTACATCTCACTCTTTGCTGTTTCAAATACTATATGATATCTTCATTTATAATCACCTCATTGACTTTTCAATTTTAAGTTTTAACAAAATTTAAAAATTATAAAGTTTTACGCAGGTACAGGAAGGGGTGGGGATGGGGGTTATGTGGTTAATGCATTACTCCCCCCCCCCTTCCTCCCCCAACACCAGTCATTCTTTTTATTTTTTTTATTTTTACCCAAATGAGTGCATTGTGGTGGTTTGAATCGAAATGTTCTCAAACAATCAAATAAACTATATTTGAAATGTAATGGTATATTTACTTCTATAGTTAATGATTGCTTAATTGGTCTTGACCTTATCTACATTTACCCAGAAATTAAAATTTACACAGACATGTTTATGAATGATTCTGTTTTGATCACACCTTAACAGTCTTTTGTGTTATAAAAAAGTGCTCTGTGTTTATGAAACTGCATGAAACTAAATGTAGTCTCCTGTGTTTATCAATTTGTAACTGTAGTCAACTGGTGTTAATTACCTTTCAATTGGTATTAACTTTTAACTTCATTAGTTTGTAATAAACTGGTATTTTTTAACCTATTTTGTAATTTATATGCTTGTTATATATGCTTGTCATTATATGCTTGTCATATATATATAAATAATATGCACATTAAAATAAATGATCAAAATAATTGGAAAAACTGCAATGCAACTCGTTTTGGAACAAAATATGCACAAAATACTCATGCCAGGGTCATGCTTGACAACACATATAATTCCATGCTATTTGATATTATTATGAAGACATAATGTTTCATATGAAAAATTCATTAAAATGATTATCTTGTTCTTACATTTACAAAAATTTCTCAGGGGGGCAAACCCCAACCCCCTAATTCAGGAGGAGTACCTGCTCCCAAATCCACCCCTCAGTAAACCTCCAAGCATTACCTACCACCAATGAATCCTGGATTCCCCCTGGTCCTAAGGACTATAGAGTCTTAAGGATTATGGAGCTCTAAAAATGTTTTAGAACTTCAAAGGTGCATTGTTAAAAAATGTATGTAGAATTTGATTTTCATAAAGGGATTTCCAAGTGCCAAAATAAGTTGTGTTCATGTTAAAGAAAATGTTTTAAAAAACGTTTGGGCTAAATTTTTTTGATTAAAACTAAATAAATAATGTCTATCAATAGAAACTAAAATAGTCGAAGTTTGCCTTCAATATTTTTTCTTGGTTCTCAGCCTTCATATTATACACCGCAATCTGCAGACTTGATCTTTTATTTCATGCGCGTTTAATTCATAGCAGTTTCAGTATATGATATCGTTGTGTAATTTGATGTAGTATTATTTATTCCTGATGTAGTATTTTTTCTGCCACAAGCAGCAAATCGTGTTTATTTGTATATTTTTTTACTAAATTATGACACAATTATAAGTAGAATAAAATATTCAGTTTTGTGATTTTAGTAACGCAATTTATTTTTAACAAGTATAAATCTTTATACTTGTTAAAATTACATATTGATTAAATGTATAAATAAGTTTATTTAAATATATTCCTTACAATCAACAAATAACGCTAATGTTAAAAAATCAAACTAAATACATAAATAGATTTATTTTATTTTTTTAAATATTTTTTATAAAATCTTTTTCTTTATCTAATATAAATATATATTATATTTATATTAGATATATTAGTTCAAAAATCATCCTGAAGATTAACAAACCAAACATGTTGTTTTAATTGTATTACAAATATTTTTTGAAATTTAGTGAAAAGTTATACAAATAAACATTATTGTCATGCTGGCTGTGTCAAAAAAATAAAAGGGTAATAAGGTAAAAGGTATATTATAAAGACTGAGAACCAAGAAAAAATGGAGAAGTAGACTTAAAAACAACAATTTTAGTTATATTGATCAACATTAATTATTTAGTTTTAATCTAAAAAATTTAGCCCAAACATTTTTTTTAAACATTTTCTTTGATATGAACACAACTTGTCTTGACACTTGGAGATCCCTTTAATTTTTGTATGATCAAAATTGTCTTTATAATTGTACAATTCTATTACGATGATTTGGATTTTTATAATTTCTTCATAGCTGTGAAAAGATATTAAAGAACATTGATTCAAATACTTGGTATTTTTTAGTTTTTTGTTCATCTTACTTTTTTTTTTGCTTTTTGTATTTGCATTTGTAGTTTGTTAACAAAAATGTGTTTTTTTATCTAAAAGAGTTGTTAATGTATAAATTTATATGTTAGTAATAATCTCTTATTTTAGTTTCTCTTCTCTTAACCAAAAGCCCTTTTACTACAATAAGAGCTAACAATATTTAAATAACTATATCAGTAGTAATGGAATTTTTTCGAGCAAAACTTTTCAGTAATTAAAAAATGATTGCCTTTTTCTAGTTTGTCAATATTGTACATAATTTAATACATTTGTAACAGATCTCCCTTTTGTCTCCTTTCTACTATTTCTTATTTAGTGTTTTAGTTCTTATTTCGTAGGAAAGAATTTTGTTTGATAATACCAGTTTAGTAGCTTTGTGCTGGATTCTTTTAATATGGTCACAATCAGATTTGAGAAATAAATACCAAACTGAAACTGCAAACACTAGTAATGAGTGAAGTTATTTTTTAAAGTAGCAAATATTTCTGAGAATAATTTTCACATATTTCTAAGAATAATCGCAAAAGAGAAATAACAAGAGGAACGTTAGAGGAATAGCAAATGCTTCAGTATAGTTTTGAGACAGAAACGGATGCATGTTATCAAGACCTTTGTTTAAGATTTTTGTTTATCATTTCCTAGCTGATGTCATTTGGATCTAGATCAACAAACTTTTAGTGATTCTTGTTAAATTCAAATGTAAAAAGTGGAAAATTTCTTTCTTCAATTAAAAAATACATTGCAAATGTTTTTTGAATAGATCAGCTATCTCTCAGGATTTTTGAGATCACTATTAGCTTATTGTAAGGCTCTGATCAATTCTTTGACAAGTTGTTGCCTGTTCAAATATTTTTATAGAAGCTTTGGGTTCAGTTTGGATTTTTCAAAAACATTTTTATGTTACTTTAATTTATTTTTTAACTAATTAAAGTTTATTTTAAATTTATATTAAATTAAATATATTAAATTAAAGTTTTAAGTTTATACTCTTTGCACAGAGTAAGATCTTTCCATTTTCGAGCATAGTTCATGTATCTGAAATTTTCTTTCTTTTTTTTAAATTTAAAAGTTTAGTTTTGATCCATTAAACAATTGTTGTTGTTTTTTATTTATTTGAGAACCTAAGTTTAGTTTTGATCCATGACACAATTATTGTTGTTTTTTATTTATTTGAGAAACTACTACATTTATTTATTTGAAAACATTTAAAAAGTGAATTATAGCTTATCTTATATTTTCTGAATCAATAAAGTTATGAATTAAAGTACTTAATATACATTTGTTATAAAATCAGAGATTTTATTTGAGTCAGCTTTTTTGTAACAAAATTTTAGCATCTGTGAGGTAGATTACTAACTTTACTTTTAATGATAAGATTAAAAAAGATGATGAAATGATCTTTATTTATGTAACTAAGAATAAATCTTGGATCAATAGTGCAGATGCTTTCTGGCTGAATTGATTAGATCAATAGTTTTACAGAATTATTTGACAATTAGAGGTTACAGGTTACAGAATTATTTGACAATTAGAGGTTGCAGAATTATTTGACAATTAAAATGTTGGCACAAATACAGATACGTTTTGATAAAAGTTATGTTTCATACTAATTTCAATTTTACTAATTGTGATTTATCCATTTAACCAAATAGTTTATGGGAAATGCTAGTAAGTCATTGCATCCTTTTTTATTTGATTTGATTTTCTTGAGAACAAAACCAAAATCATGTTAAAATCATTTGGTCTGTAGATACAACCAACCATGTATTTGTTGTTTTTAAAATAAACTGTAGCTCAGGGTTGTTTGATTTTACTCAAGTTAAAAACTTCCTATGCTCTTCTGTACAGATTATAGTCATTTAGATTTACAACTGAGATGCTTTTAAACATGTTTCACAAACTGATATGGTTTGTAGACAATACAAGTCTACTAACTCCTTAAATTCATCAAGTTTATTTTCTAAAGAGGTGGCACTTAAATACATTTCATAGCTCTGAGTCTGTCTATAGGTGGTGGCTGAAATGATTCTGTTGAGTTTTTACTATTAAAGTTTAATTTTCACAAAGTGATTTTCACTGATGCTGTATCGAAAGAGGGAGTTTTTTGCAAGTTTTTGCTTTGACTCTTTTCTTTCCTAATCTTTTTTTTTAAATCCTAATCTTTTCTTTCTTAAATTGTAAAAAAAACAAAGACTTCCTTGTGCTTCTGTTAGATCTGGACTAATGTAAATTGATTTGTGGTCTTCTTTCTCAAATTTTTTGCTGCCATTAAAAGTAGATTTCTGATCAAAACATTGTTTAGTTCAACTAGTATTGAACTGGGTTTAGTTGTGTCTTTGGATTTTAGTCTTCTTGCATACACTGGTGAAACATTGCTCCTACCAATTACATTAAAGTTTTTTCAATTTTTTTTTTGCCATCATCTGTATTACAGACTTTTTTTTTCTTTTTTTTTTCTTTTTCTTTTATTCAACTCACTTAAAGTTATATCGTTAAGACTCCAATAGTCACATGCTTAGCCTGGGCATTTACATTCATAAGAATTCACCGATTTGTCAGGAGAAATCTATAGACTATTATTTTATACGCTTTTGTTTAGCATTACTTCACTCTATCACTTTTCTCTTTGTACTATATTGCTCTCCTTCATCTCAAGACTGCACTCTTTTCAATGTTCTTTCTGATCAAATTGACCAAGTCCTTTCTCTTTATTCTTCAGTCAATATTGTTGTTGTTGGTGACTTTAATGCTCATCACAATGAATGGCTTAATTCTAGTGTCGGTGAGTCTGCAGGTGTTAAGGCCCACAACTTTTGCCTTTCATCAACCTCTTTTCCATAGCTTTCCTCTCATTGTGCTGCTGCAATTTCCACTTGTAACCTTTACTTCTATATCTACCACCATAACAGAAACCATTGTGAAAAGGTTTTGTCTAACGCCAAAGCTTGCTATTCTATAAGTCTATAAGTCACAAAATAAGCTATTCTATAAGCTATAAGTCACAGAATCTCGTATTACATCCAAAATATTTAGCTCCTGAGACTTTTGGAGAATCTTTAACAGTGTCTATTACAAGGGAAAATCTGTTATTTCCACTTCTCTTGTATGGTTTAGATTTTGTTACCTCACGTGACAGAACTTTTCATCAATCTCATCTCTTGATTCCACTAATCACATCTTACCTGATATAACTGACAAACAGGTTGATCCACTGCTTGCCATTCGTATCACTTTAGTTTCTGTATCTAAAGTGATTTCATGCTTAGACTCTTCTCCAACTTGTAGTCCAGACAACATACCTGTTATAGTCTTGCATAAGTTTTTTCCGGAGCTGTTGTCTATACTTTTAAAACTATTTAACTAGCGGTTATCAGATTCTTGTTTTTCAGTCTTCTGGAAAGCGGCATCTGTTATCCTTATTCTCAAAAATTCTGGAGAGCAATCTGACTAGTCTAACTACCATCCCATTAGCCTTCCTATCATAAGCAAGTTTTTTGATTGAGTCTTTAATAAACTAACACTTAATCTCTTATCTTGAATCTAATTGCTTACGTACTGATCATCAATATAGATTTCGATCTTCTTGTTCTACTGCTAATTTGTAAACAGTAATAACTGATTGGTTTTATCATGTATTAGATAGATATGGAGGGGTTAAGGCTATCGCTCTCAACATTTCTAAATTCTTTGATAAAGTCTGGCATGCTGATCTTTTTTATAAGCTCTCTTCTTACAGTATATCAGGTAGTATTTATTTAAGATTATTGAATACTTGTGTATATATATAAATATATATATATATATATATATATATATATATATATATATATATATATAAATATATATATATATATTTATATATATATTTATATATATATATATATATTTATATATATATTTATATATATATATATATTTATATATTTATATTTATATATATATATGTATATATGTACATATATTTTAATATTTAGTGTGTATGCATGTGTATATATATATATATATATATATATATATATATATATATATATATATATATATATAAATATAAATATATATATGTTGATATATAGATTTTTTTTAATATTTAGTGAAACAAACACAGATTTACTGCAATCATGTGAAATTATTGGACTTCTTTTTGACAGATATGTACGTAAATTTATTCATTCTGTGTGTGTGTGTGTTTGTTTGTGTTTAGATACATGTTTATGGCATTCTCTCAATATTCATAAAAAAAAACTCAAACTGACTCTAAAACAAGCAATAATTATATTAAATTTGATAATTGTTTTAAACAAAAATTAATTTTTTAGATTTGAGTAAAATACTATAATTAAAATAAACTTTGTTTGAATTTATTTTAAAGCAAAAAACTCATTTTTTTAAAATTTTTTGGAAATATTTTATTTTAAATATGATTTCAATGAAAAAAATATCTTCCTATTTTTTTTTGAGATCTTTCATGTTTTTTTAAATGTAATTAAATATTAAAGAGTTTATGTATATTTTGTGCCTAATTTTTATAAAAGTTTTAAGGCTTATCAAATTTGCTAAATTTTGTAGTATAAGAGATTTTATCAACTATTTAGATTCATGAGGCGCCATATTTAGTTTATTTATTTAAAGTTACATATTCTCTACAACTTGTGATGAAGCAACACTTTCCCCTTAAAAATCTAAAAGATGTGTTACAATCCAAGCTTTTATTAGTAAGTTTTATTGACTTGTACATTTTGTTAGATTTTTTTGTTTAATATTTATTTCATTATTTCTGTGTACTTTTTTCTTCAGATTGATAGTGGTACGTTAAGTTCACCATATAAGACTCGCAACAAAAATGGTACACGCACCTTCTTGTAACTGTTAGTTAAATACAGACTTTGATATTATTATTGCAAATCATTGTAAATTTTTTTTTTTTCTGTTTTCATATTTAGGAATAACAGATAATATTTTACCAGTTAATTATAATTTAAAAAGTACTCAGCTTTCTGATTCCGTTGAATTTTCTGGAGAAAGTGATGGTGATGATTGGGATTGGAGTAGTGACGAAGAAAAGGTTGGTTATTCAATTTTAATCTTCATTTCTTTATATATATCCTTTTCATTTAAATGTTTTTGTCAAAATTTTTTCTAGTTAGAGTATTTTTCTAGTAAAATCATAATAGGGTTTGGACAAAAACTGACTTTTTGAAAAACCAGTTTTCAAATTCCAAATATCCAAAAAAAACCGGTTTTAACCGATTTTCTGGTTTTTCAATTTTTATAATAAATTTTTTTATAAAAATTGAATAATCAGAAAAACTTAATTTATATACTTTTTTTATTTTACTTATTGTAATTTTAACTAAGGAAATAGGATTTTTTTAAATATAATGTCTACTGAATGGTGGCTAAGTCTTGTTCTAATTTTGGACACAAAATTGCCTGCAACTGAAAATATGTGTTCACTGACTACTGAGCTTGGTTTTATAGTTTTAAGTGCATCAAATAACAAATCTAAGTTTTTGGTTCTTTTATGCGTTGCCTCAAATAATGAAAACTCAGCTTTCAGTATCTTTGGGTTAGTGAGGTTTTCTGCAGGCTCTTCAAGAAACTTTTTAATTGATTTTTTCATGACCTCTTTTAATAAAGCTTTACTCTGACGAGTGTTTTCTTTGGTTTCCCTTGATCTGAATTGGTGTTCACAATAGAATTTTGAAATATTGCAGACGATAACTTTTCATACAATTTAGTAATGTTGATTTTTGAAGCTAAAGGAAGTATGCAATATTTTTTTGCTAGGCCGTAAATGTTTACAGGATTTTGCAAATACAGTTAAAGAGTTGCTAATTCAACTTGTCCTCTTTCTTGAATTCGTTCTTCTAAAGCCGTTAATAATATCAAACTTATTAAGACTTTAAATTTTTCAGTTCATTTAATAGAAATGCAAATATACTAAGCCTTCAACTGCTAGATTCCAAGAATTGATGAAATTCCAAAAGTGTAGAATATTGCGCCTCATTCCACATAAAAGATGAACCAAGATCATTCAATGCTAAAACCACATTCTTTTACTGCTAAAATCTACCAACTGTTTCCTCTATTGTTCCACCTTGTTCCACCTCAACTGTTCCACCTTGTTTTGCAGTCAAGAATTAAATGTAACTCTTTTCCTTTTTTTAATTTGATATGTCTGACAATTGCAAACAAAACTAAATGTTTGCAATTGTCAGACAAAATAGGAATATGCTCTTGGCTACAAATATAAGAAAGAGGATCTTCATATTTGTCATATTTGACAATTTTTTACTTTCATAAAATTTAAAATAATAATTTTTTCTTTTAAAAAAGGTGAAGGGTTAGTATCTTCTTCGCTAACCGTTTCCGATTTATTTTCAATATCTATTTTATGAACTAATTTTTAGTGATTACGTAGATTGCTTGTTAATGAACCTTTGCAATTCAACATTTGGTTACAATATTTGCAGATTTTTCCCTGATTTTTTGTAGCTATATCAAATTTCTGACTCAATTTTTTCATTATCTGAAAATGAAATGAAATTATTGAATAAATATTTTTGAAAAAGATTATTGGTAGAATCATATACGCTTTTTAATTGTAACTTAAAATTATACTACCACGTTGATATGAGCTTATATTACCATAGCATAAACAAAATACGTACTAATACAAAGTAGAAACTAATCAAGGGAAACTAATTATATATAAAGTATAGTATAAAAACTACTTGACTTTATAAGTAACAAATTCCAAAAATCTAGTTTGCAAAATAAAAAAACTTGTTATAGAAAACACATATGAATAAATACTTCAATATTACATATAAATAGATATAAATATTATAATAGTATTATATATATTATTAATGCGTAAACGTATTATATTATTACATTTTTAAATTCATAAACATAATATAATCTTACATATATATATACATTTTATAAATACATATAAATGAATATTAAACCCAAATTATTCGAGAAGAATGTTTTTTTTGGAATAACCCCAAATCATAATGTTTTGCATGAACATAATGATTTTACTTTTATAAATAACTTTAGTTTAATGATAGAAAATAAAAATTTAATTACTTAAAAAAGTAATATATTTTTAATGTAAATGTTTTTAATTTCTACTTTATTAACCTTCGTATACAATCCTTCATTTTAAACAAACCTAATTTTTCATTGGCGCCACTCGTGTCAAAGTGCGCTTGGTAGGCAGGCAAAACAACTTTCCAGTTATCAATGGAGCAGTTTCACAAAATAACTTCTATTAAATTAACATTAATAATTTAACTATTAGGTTAAAACAAATTGTATATTAACAGTTAAAACTCTTGCTATTTAAAAAGAATACATTACTAAGTGGTGTTATATTCGACAAATAGAATTAAAATTGCTGACAGAAAGCCTGTTGTTTTTTTATGATGTTGTTTACGTTATTTAATAAAAAAATTTGTAAAAATAAATTTATTTAAAATGATAAAATCTACAATTTAAGTTAAGAGTTATTAAATTTATGACTAAATTATATTCTCAACTATTTTCCAAACTTGAACCCATTAGTTGATACAAATCATTTGTATCAATTAAATGTGGATCAAGGGTATCTAGCAATTTATTCTTCAGGTTTATGTCCAGTCCGCATTTACTGGAAAAACATTGTCTTGAAGCTTAAAATTATTTTGTGTGTGTTGTACAAATAATCAAGTAATGTTTTGTGTAGTTGTTATATTTTTTGTTATATTGCTTATAGTTTTCACTTCTTTTTGTTTTTATAGGGAAATGACTCCTCAAAAGATGCACTTTCAGAATTTTTAAAAAGACTAACTGAGACCCAAGCAACATTTACTTAACACATAATTTATTGACGTTATTTATGATAAATAGAAAGTTTTGTTTATATTTAATATATAAATTTGTATTCGTTTTATATAAAGTTGTATTTGTTTCTTGACAATTCATAATATCATAAGCGGTGGTGGTGAGTTTGGATTAAAGTCCCCAAATAAACAATCTTTGTTTAAAACATTTTATATCTCTTGTAACGTATTACAATGATTAAGCCCTAGAATATTTAATAATGCTGCCGTAAAAACTTTTTACTAATTTTCAGTGTTTCCTAAACTAACTTTGTGTATTGCAAAATGTTTTTTTTTTAAATAGATTTAGATAATAATAAAAGTTATAAAAGCTGCTTTATTACAAAAACGAAACATTTCCTTTTTTCGTTTAAAGTTGATGCCAATCATGTATAAGTTGTTAACCTAAAGGTGCACCACCTAAATGAGTAGTACGTAAAAAAATAAGCAATATTAAAAATATTTGGTAAGTTAACGCCGCTTTAACCCTCCTAACTGTCGTAATAAAATACTTCGCAATAAAATGTTTTTGTCATACTTGAGTAATAAATTTTCTTCGATTATCTGACGTAATAAATTTTTAAATTTCAAGCCGTGTGCTTTTGGATTTTTCTGAAAATCTATTATTCTGTTAAAATTACTGTAAGCTAATGAAAGTAGCAACATGAGCAGAGGCTCCATTGTTATTTTTCTTTCGTTTTTAGGTAGTGAACAGCTCAATTTTAATCAAAACATATACTTTGAGGTTCTATTACAGGACTATTTAAAATAAAATTTTATGTATAATATCCTTATATTATCCTTATATGTTATAAACATATAAGGGTAAAAAGAACCGGTTAGCCCTAATTCATTTAATGTTAATCTTAGTTATAGCTTAAAACTTTTTCTGGTTGCTATAAAGTTCTATGTTTTTGAAAATTTTCAGACGATCTTGAATCAACTAGCTTTTTATGCAACATCAATTGAGTAAATGCGGGTCAAATGAAATAGTTAAGTTAAGAGCTATAATCTATTTTTTTTTTTTTTTTCGGGAATAAGATTTTTAATCTTTTTTTTGTTAAGTTGTAGAAAATTTTGAGGTGTATTTAAATATATAAAAATCAAATAAATTTTTTGAACTTTTTTTTTTTAAGAATTTTAACTAATTGGTTTGAAAAAAAAACTATTTCATTATACCCTCAAATTTTGGGAGAAAAAAATATGCAAATTGATGGGTAATTAAAAGAATACTTATTTTAAAAATGCAATCGACTATAATAATTAAAAAAACAACTAATAATAGCAATTAAAAAACAACCAATTAATAAATAAAGTATTTTTACTTCTGTGATTTTTACACTTGACTTGGTTTGTTTCTGCTATTGTTGTTGTTTTTGTTAATTGATTTATCTGCTGCCCATCACCAAAGTCTTACGTTGCTTCCTAGATTGCTTTGCTGCTTTTTTGTTGCGTAAGCATCTTTGGATCTTTCAAATATTATTATTACAAATTATAATTTTTTAAATATTATTATTTACATATTTATTGAGACACTCTCCCTCGCATCTTGACACGTCTACATTTTTTTATGTTTTTGTGTCAACCAAGGCATTAATTTTGTTTAAAAATCTCCCGATTGCCAGTTTGCGCGTATTTTCACACTAACAACTATAGTAAGTGGAAACCATGTAAAAATAACAGTCAAATTTTAATAGACCAATCAATATCAAAAGTTTTTGTGAGTGGTTTCTATCGGTATAGACATTTTGCGCCAAACTTGAATTTAAAAAAAAAACAATGCGTATGTTTATGTACCTCATCCTACCATTTTTTTTAATTATATCTTGAGATTATATTTTTACATTGATAACATAATATCAAATTGTTATTTGCAGAAAAATATTACAAAAATAGGACTCTCCAATTATAATTGTACTTCTGAATAAAAATTAATTATTACAAAACTAAAAATCTATATAGTGCATTCCATAGGAATTTTGAAAAAATCGTGATTTAAAAAATCTTTCTTTGACTATTTATACCAATGGATTATTATAATAATCCATTGGTATAAATAGTCAAGCTCTTATGATTGAAAGTATTGTAGTTTGGCTGGTTGAAGAAGACACATTCTTGGATTGAAGACTGACATCCAACTTTCTTTTATTTCTTTTACCCCCTTCCTTAATAAAATGAATTTTGGTTAAATCTTCAACCAAGACTTCATTTTTTCTTCCTGAAAAAGTTCCTCGTCAACATCCTCCTCTGCTTCATCCTCGTAAAACTTTGCGGAGATCCTAACCTTTGGAAAGTTGTCCTTACAGTAAACTAGCATGTGGGCATTTTCGACATTAAGCTTTGTCCTTCTATAGGTCACAACTGCACCTGCTGATGAAAACACTCGCTCAGAGCTAGCAGACGATATCTGAAAAGTAAAATGAATTTAATATTGTGTCAATTTTTCAAACAAATTAAATTACAATAGACTGGGAAAAACTTTCAAACGGCTAAAATTCAAATTTAAATTTGAGTGACGAAAGTTCAAAAATTTTGTTTTACGAATATTGCAAATTGGCGAGTCCCTACTCCTTCTAAAAAGTTATTTCGAAACAAAGTTTTATTCATAAAAAAAAAATATCTTCAAAACATTTTTTTTTACCTGAATACAAAGGTATTTTCTGGCACACTTGGCAATAAGGGGATACTCCGAATAATGCCTTCTCCACCATTGTAGTACATCGACATCGGCTGGAGGAGGTCTGTTAAGTCGAGGTACCTGTTCATTTCCAACTGCATGGGGCTGCCTCAAAAAGTGACCAAGTCGGCTGGCTAGACTGAGAAGATCTCATTTTAGCCCTAAAAACAATTATAACTATTGTAAAAAAATATATATATACATAATTTTTTTTTTTAAACCTAAAAACATTTAAATTTATAATTTGAATTTTAATTACCTAATCTTAGCTTCAATGCTGTAGTCTGCTTCATCAACTTCCTCAAAAAATCCGTGATTCAAGTCATGTAATAGCTCAACTTCATTCTCCTTGATCATCAGTTCAATCATTTCCCTGTAATTTGGACTTTGATTTTCAGCAAGTGTAAGTCCTTTGTAAAATGGGTGGAGAATTGTTCCATAAGGATAGAGCTCGTTTTTGGTCCCACAAACCGGAAATCTCTTTTCCAACTTTTGACTGTAAGGTTTTGCAGAACACTTTGGTCTCCTCGTTGATTGTTAGTTTATTGAGTTGAGAATTTAGATAACCATCGGTATTAAAAAGTTTTGATACCACATAGCAGGTTGGTTTTTTGTCAGAAGAAAATAATAAAGACATCTCTTTAATCTTGGTGAGTAGACCAATGATGGCAATAATCTGAATAAAAAATTATTTCAGTTATTGATAGTTATTATTCAACTAATTTATACAAACCAGGTCCCTACTCAATGGCTTTTGCAATTTTGAAAT
Source organism: Hydra vulgaris (assembly GCF_038396675.1). NCBI lineage: Eukaryota > Metazoa > Cnidaria > Hydrozoa > Anthoathecata > Hydridae > Hydra > Hydra vulgaris. Next base: position 36,555,033 of record NC_088929.1, read on the forward strand.
TTGGAGGCCATTGGTGACAAGTTGGTTCTAAATTTCAGGACTAAATTAAAAGGAGAAACATTTTGGCCTCTTTTAATGCAGACCTGGGTCAGAAAGTCTTCCTTACCCCGTGAAATAGGACCTGATATTCAATAACTAAATAATTCAAAAAAAACAACTGAAAAAAGCAAATTAATTTAAGAAATATTCGGAATTATCAGAAAAAACTAATTTTAATAATTCGGAAAAAAATCTTTTTCACCTGTTCAAATTCCTCTGATGTAGGAATTTTTTTCTCAACTTGGGATCAGTTGCCTTGCTAAAATCCTATCTGAATGTCTCAAGAGCTGGCCTTAACTTTAGAATGGATAGCATCATCATCAAGCTGGAATTCCAGCGGGTTTCAACAGGTGCAATGATCTTGAAAAACTTAACTAAAAGAAATATTGTTAAAAATTTGGTTTAAAACTAGGTTATACCAAACGCAACTTCATTCAAACCGAGAAATTAATTGTCTTATACTATACAATATACAATAATATCAGCGATGGATTAAGGGGTGGGGGGCTAGGGTATAAAGCTCCGAGCCCCTCACATTTAAGGACTGAAACCTTTTTAGCGGAGCTTTTTTAATAGACTTTTTTAGAAATAGCTCCGGGCCAACAACAAAAGTCTTATTTTGGTATGCAATAACCAAATTTGTATATAATAACTAAATATAAACATAAACATATAATACATACATAATATAAAGTATATACATATAATGAATGTATAATCAAAACTTAAAATTGAAAACTTTTTCAATTGAAAATTAAAAAGTTTAAAAAAATTAATCACCAGTTTTAATGTTTGAATCATCCTTACATTGATTGTTTATCCTGAAACACTCTTTCTTGATCCTCTGTTGATCAATGGTGCTTTTGCGAGTTCTAGAGGACAGTTTCCTGAATGCATCAACAGCATTCTTTACTTTCGGGATGCTGAGACACTTGGTCACCATATGGTTAAGTATATGATCAGCACACCAAAGGCCTTCCTGAAATTCCTTTGTTGGTTTTGGGATGGCTGCTAGCATATTAGTTGCATTATCACTTGTGCAGGTCTTGTGGACATTTGATGGAAAGCCAATAATCTCACTGATTGTCTTGTCAAGAAGTTCAGCAATGTTTTGAGATGCATTTCTACCCTCTGCACTTCCACAATTCACCAGAAGCTTCTTTAGGGTCCAGTTCTTTGAGATATAGTGAAGCGTCAAACCAATGAATAGATCAAAATTTCTAAACAAGAAAATTAATTTTTTTTATACCAATTTTTATTACTAACAGGTCGTTCTATGTTAATCAAAAGGCCGATATATACCTATAGTATGATTAGGCCGCAGCCTAGGGCCCTGCGACTTTCAAAAAGTTGTCATTTGTCGTTTTATATACAAAACTATTGCTATTATATATTTATATAAAATTATTTTCATTGCAATTATATATTTAGTAAATTGAAACATTTCTAAATAAATTAAAGAGTAAATAATTAATTTAACTTAAAAAAAATGTTAAAATTTATGTCGGACGAACAAAAACAATATAATGAAGAAGAATATTGCAAAAATTTAGATTCTATGGAGCCCAAAAAATTCCTGGAAATTATAAATTTAATTTACTTTTTGATTTTGACGAAAACTTTTCGCAAAATCTTTTTTAGAGCGCCAAAAATTGATTTAACCTAAGACGTCTTAAGTGTAAACTCAACCTTGGCCATCCGGTGTTATTCCCTCTCCGGTAAAAAAAATTAACAAAATCCTGTTTTTAATGGATTTATAATTTTTTTCAATTGACTTACTTTGATGACCACAAATCAGTTGTGAAAGCCACTCCAACGGCATTGTCTTTTAGATCTGTTACAATCTTGTTTGTCACTGCTTCCTTGACCAATCGGTTAAGAAGAGGAAGTTTTGGTCTAACAATATTTCTAGTGGACTTCACATGGTACTTTGGATCCAAGTATTTGACAAAGTTTTGAAATGCTGCCTCATTGACATGGTTGAAGGCAAGATTACTGCCTGTTAAATATTTCATCACAGCCAAATCAAATTTCAGCTGGACAGGTGATCTCACATTGCGTTTGACAACTCTCTGAAAGTATGGTGAAGTGGTTGTGACAAATGATGCCCTACTACGAAATGGAGACTTTAGAAAAAGTTTTTTTTCTGGTTTGCCTATTGTTGGGGTAAACGAGACCTAAATTAAATGATTTAATGGTGCAAAACTGGTATACTAAATAGCTAAATTTGATAACGATTTATATTAACAATGAAAAATCAAAATCATTTCATTTTAAATTATAAAATTTGATAAAAATTGCTATTTTACTTTAGTCAAAATAAAATTTTATCTTTACTTTGTGAAGCATCAACATCAGTTCCGGAATCAGAGAGAGTTGAATCTGAAAGGCCAGATTAGTCTGTCTTGTTAAAAATTTTCTTCTCAACTTGGTTGTATTTTTATCAAGCTTCTTAGTATCATCCAGTCTTTTTTGATTCCATGCTACCTCAAATGTCATAACTGCTCTGGCCTGTTCCGGATGTTAAGATCTAATATGAGTTCTCAGGGAGCTAGTATTTGAGTTAGGTGTAGACAGAACCTTTCCACAAATTAGTCCTGTTCCTGCGGGCACTTTATTTTGACAAGTTACCATGAAATTACTTTTGTCTTTTTCGTTAAGAAGTTGGATTTTTTCAAAATAAGACCACAATAGGTAAGTTTTTTTAACCATGTTGACTTGATTTTAGCTTTTTAAACTTTGGTTTAAAAATGAACTAGTTTTTTCAAGAAGTAGTAAAATTTTAAGTATCTTTATTTATATTGTGATGATTGCTACATATACAATTCCCTATGGACATTTATATACGATTTGCTCTTTGAAGATTTAATTATGATTGCAACATTACAATTTCCTTTGACATTATTTACGCGAAAAGGAAATTGTTTTGAATGCGCTTTGTATTCACGCAATTTTTTCATTAAATTCCGAGTTTTTAATTGTTACATTCTATTGTTTGTTTTGTTTGAAAATGTTCAATTTTTCAATACCAATAAATAAAAGCATAGTTTAGCGCGCAAAAATAGAATCGTAATGCTTTAAAAGTTTATTATAAAGCTTAATTTTGTTACAGTGCTTGGAACTACTTTATAACTGCTTAAAAAACTGTGTCTTTTGACTTATAAACTTAATTCCAAGTTTGTTCAAATTCGAAACTTAAATTTGAATTTCAAATGTTTTCGAATTTTTATTCAATTAATGAGAATTCGAAATTAAAAATCGAATTCAATTTCAGATCTAAAATTTGAAAAAATTTGAATTCGAGGTTGACCCCAAATTCCGAATTTAGTTGAATTTTTTCGAATCGAATTCAAAATTCGTCCGAGCTTAAATTTTATCAATAATAAATTTTATTAAAAATTAAAACTTGACTAAATTAGCATGTTTTTAAAACAACTATGATTCTCTGAGTAAGAGCGTTGCGTCAGTAACGTAACGTCAGTAATTAATGAACTTCAGATTAATATCTTCTGCAAAGAGAATTAAAATATCTGTATAGCTTTTATGTACAACAAATCATCTACATAAATGAGTCTTTAATTCAAAGTAATTTTTCAGTTGTTTTTTTCAAATGTTAATATTAGAAAAATAGCATACCGCAGCGTTACGTCAGTAACGAACATATTTTTCTACTTGAAAATAAATACGAATAGTCTGGAAATTTTATATATACACCTATATTACCCATATATATAAATACATTTTAACTTTAATTACGAGGATCTAATATAAATGGAAAGTATTTAAATTAGGTAGGAAACTTGCAAACGTTACATCAGTAACTATAAAATGCATCATCTGTAAAATAATTTTTTAAACTTAAAATTTTGTAAAACAACTTAAAATTTTGTAAAACTTAAAATTTTGTAAAATTTTATATATACACCAATATTACCCATATATATAAATACATTTTAACTTTAATTACGAGGATCTAATATAAATGGAAAGTATTTAAATTAGGTAGGAAATTCGCAAACGGACAACACTGATGTGTAGTCAGAGCACGTGGCAAGTTAAGATATTTGTAAACATTTTTTCATACTGTTTTATATATATATATTTATACCTACTAATGAATATTATTTTTATGAAATATATTTTATCAACTATAAAATTATTAAAAAAGTTTTTTAAATTTCAAGCGACTAATAAATAAAAACTTATATAACATTTACATTTTAACATTCAAGATAAAGTCTTTAAAATAGTTTGTTTGTTTTTTAATCAAATTGGGGAGAGTTGGGCACCATGATAAATGGGGCACCATGAAACATTGTAATTGTGGAGGCATCTTTAGAGTTGTGACAACCACTTTCATTTAGTGAAACACTTACTACTAGAGCTATGTTTTGAAAAAAAAATTATATCATTTGATATTATTAGTCCTGCGAGGGGTTGAAATTTGTGCTTTTTTGATGACCAAGTAATTTATTAGTTTTTAAAGCTCATAAGTTTTAGGGTATTTCATTAAATGTGTCTATTAGTAAGTAATATTATTTTGTAAACTACAATCCATAGGCTTTTTACTTCATTAAACAAAATCATTGAAAAAACAAATTGATACTAAAAATAAAGCGATTGTTTTCTTTTAGCAAGTATGGGGTAACTTGATACAGAATTTGTGGGAGCCCTAAAACTGTAGAGTAGTACTCCATTGTTTCGTAAACAATTCTAAAAATCATATCTTTTAATATTTAACGTCAATTTTAAAAAGATTTATGTAAATAAAATACAAGGAGATCCCATTTCGATACAAAGCCTTTATCTATTGACGCTTAAGAATGACTCTTAAAACGATATATTATTTGGTCTTCTGAAAAGTGATTTTGACCATTGGATGCATTATTTGGGTTATAAATATTCATTTGTTTATATTTCAAATAAAAAACCAACTTTTCTCTATGTTTTATACTTTTTATTTACTTTTTTAATGATGCTCGTAGTGTGTATCAAGGTACTCCATGGGTGGGGTACCTTGAAACAATTTTCTAATTTTACGTTAACTAGTCTCACAAGTTTAAGTATTATACTATGATAATTTATAGAATTTATTTTGTGGGTATAAATTTATTCTACAAATTAAACCAATCGCCTGAAAAAAAGGCGTATTAAAAAAATTGTTACGAAGAAAAGACCAAAAGTGTGTCATGGTGCCCCACTCTCCCCTGATAAAAAAGTATTTTTTAAAAATGGCTGCCAGTTTTCTAAAAATTATTTAAAAAGTCACATAGAAACATCAGAGATAAACTCATACTTATCTTTTACTTCACTTATAAAAAAATTACACAAATGGTCCTTCGTGTGTTAGATCCATTTCATTATTATAAGACTTTTTGAAAATCAAAAACGTTAATTTTTCAAGAAAAAATTAGATATCTCAAGATATATTTATTAACTTTTAAAATCTCTTGCTAAAAAGAAAGATATTAATGCAAGTATCAATTTCAAATGTAAAACTGTGTGTATAGAAGAGGTAACATAGTGGTTTATCGAACATCTTTTTGTAGACTTATTTATTATTAATAATACATTAAGCAATTTATAATTTAGATTGATTAACTTTCTTGATTTTGAGTGGAATAAAAAACAGTATTTTGTAATCCAATAACTAATTGCGTGTAAGTTTTTTCGAGGCATATTTTATATTAAAATAGAATTAAACATAATTGATTAAAATCAATTATTTTTTTGATTTAAATTTAATTCAGTAATTAAGAATATATAATAATTTATTTGCCCGATTCGAGTAATTAATTATTAATTAATAAAAGCTGCATTTACCAAGCTAATAATTGGCGTATTTCATTTATCTTCGTAGCTCACCGTTTCAGTTTTTAACTCATAACTTTTTACCAGAATTAGTTAAGTTAACTTTGAAAAAAGATTCTTGACCAGCGTACAGGGGGTCCAGAGGTGAGCAAAACCCTTCAAAATAAACTTTTATATTAGAGTAACTTTTTTTGTAAATGTGATCTAGAGACCTCCAGCACTCTAAATCTGATGTAATTTTTTCCCTACCTGATTTTTGAGCTCAGTATATCAATTTTACCACAAAAATGACAATATCGTATTTTTTAAATATTAATGAAAAAGTAAAAAATCATAAGAAATTAAATACCAGTCCAGCAAGACAATTTTACAACATTTTAATTCCTTAAAGGTTTATATTTGAGAAATTTTGAGGCTTATTTGTTCCTACCCTCCGATCATTGCAATCTTTTGAAAAGCATCATTATTTGACATAAGTATAAACATACAAATGTTCGGAGTTTGCTCCATGTCTGGAAGTTAGCTATCTCAAACACGAAAAATGCTGGATCTGTAACTGAAGAAAATATTTATTATTTGTATTTACGTATGCAAAAAGTTTTTATTTATGTCAAAAGAAGAGTTTAGTTTAGTAAAGAGTTGAAATCAGTTTGTTTACGAGAAAAATGTTTTTTAATTTCTTGTTGTGTTGAAAGTGAGAAAACTACATCATTAAGTACTTTTGGTTTAATCGTCGTCTAAATAACTTTTCTAAAATGCCGTTTTCATTTAGAAAATTGTACTTTAAATGTGTCAAATGTGTTTTTTTCAGTAATAACGCCCGTAAAATGGAAAAACAGTAAAAAAATAGTCATTTCATCCACCCTAATATTAATGTTTTAGACTAAAGCACTACTCAATGAAATTCTCCAGGCCTCAAACAAATTATGATCTTATGATGAAAATGCAGCTACGTTACTGAGGTATCCAGAATAAAGAGGAGTCAACGACTCCAATCAACCTGAGGAGGCCAAAAGGCTCTTGATGTACTAATGCATGATGTATGTCATCATCTAGATTCTTATATATATATATATATATATATATATATATATATATATATATATATATATATATATATATATATAAATATATGCTAATAAAGTTCAGCTTTACTGAACGTTATTTGTATATATTCACAATATTAAAGAAATTAAGTACATAAAATAAATAAAAATCACGAAAATGTCTTGACAACCCATGACCACACCTACCTGTGCAATTATAACCAGTCCTGGAGACCAAATGTAGCCAGATTTGATTTTCCTGATTTTAATTACCTATATTTAGACATACAACATGTGCTATCTAGTTAAAAAATCAGTAGGATATTCCAGGAACACCCCTAAAATGATCACCTGAGCGGGCATGATCCCTCCTGAAGACCGAATATGCCCAGATTTGAATTCCCTAACAGCAGTTACCTATATTTAGATATAGAACATGTCCAATCTAATTTAAAAAATCATCAAGAAACCCCATGACGTCCCTTGACAATCCTTAAAATAACTATTTGTGTTGTCATGACCACTCCAAAATTAAAATGGAGCCCAAAAATAAAGTTCTTAGCCCCAAAAATCTTTATGATTAATCTTCATATAAAACATGAATCATAAGTCTATATTTAACCCACAAATAGTTTTGTCATTTTTAGACAATTCTGATCCATTGTGCATTGTGAGGAATTGCCCATTTCAATTCCTCCAAACATTAGTATAGATTTCATTGAAGATGAAGTGGATAGTAATAAATGTGCTACTAGTGCCATTCCCAGACCGTCTGCAGATCCAGATTACACATAGGAAGGTAGGGATTCAAAGCCAAAACTTTTAACACAAAGACAACTGAATGACCTTTATAGAGAGCTATCACTGTCTAAGCATTTAGACTACAGGAAAACATTTTACATGGCAAAAATGATCGTATTTGTTACAACCAAAGCGGATTATTTACTTAACAATATACTTTACAGGAGATAGCTTTTTCTGTTATTGCCATGATAATCTCAGACGTGTGCGGCGTCTGACTGGCGTCGCTTCATGAATTTGAAAGCATTACTGTTTCATAATAGAAATGTCAAGCTATTCATCCTTATTACTCATTCTGTGCATATAAAAATATAGATATACTGTCAAATACAACAGTCGTCAATAACAAATTTACGGAGATCCTAAAGTTATAGGTATGTTAATGGGTATGCAAACAGAATTTACAAAAGTTTGTTATTTCATTTGACTGTGGGACATTCATGTTACAACAAAGCACTATAGCAAGCGTAAATGGACACTAAGATCTACATATAAAACAGGGTAAAGCAGTGTCCAATATGCCCCTTTATTTGATCCGCAAAAGATCTTCCTTCCATCTTTACATTAAACTTGGTTTAGTAAAGAATTTTGTTAAGCAATGGGTAAAGTTAAACCACAAGGGTTCCAATACCTTTTTACTTTTTTTTTTTTTTTTGAAATTTTCAAAAATTAGTGCAGCAAAATTAAAGGTGGGAATTTTTGTTGGGCAACTAATTCGGGAGCTTTTATTGGATACTAAATTTAAAAAGCGCTTCATTCCACTGGAATGGTAAGCTTGGCTGGGTTTCAAAAAGACTTAAGCAAACTTTCTTTGGGAAAATAAGTTCTTTGCATAAAAGGATGGAGTTGCAAAACTCATTGATGCTTGTAAAGAAGTAGGTTGTCGAATGTCTTTGAAAATGCACTACCTGTCTTCCCTTCTAAACTTCTTTTCCGAAAACCTTGGTGCAGTGAGTGAGAAATAAGGGGAACGCTTTCACCAAGACATTAGAGCTATTGAAGTTTGTTACCAAAGTTTTTGGAATGAAAGCATGATGGCTGATCATTATTGGATGTTGTATCGTGAAATTCCAGACCAAAAGTTTATCGGAAACAGGGCCTTCAAATGGGAGGGGCGAAGGGAAAAAATTGACCCGGGCGCCAAGCTTAAAGGGGCGCCGGACATTGTTTTTTGTTTTTTTGTTTTTTTTTTTATAAATAATGAAAAAACATTTTAATGACTGACAATGAGAAGTCTGCTTAGTTTTTGTATTTGAGGTTGAAACTTTTGTATTCAGAATAAAAATGCACATGAAAAAAAAATTTTAATTTTAAATTCTATTATTATAATTAATTGTAAACGGTAAGATGCTGCGCTATGGCAATTATAATGGTAACTGATCAAATTTGAAGCAGTTGTTTCCAGTCTGGAATGAGGTGCTCCGTGATAAGGCTGTAAGGATTACTTTAGACACCAAAAAAAAGTTAAAAAATGTTATAATTTTTTTTTTAAACTGTTATTTTTACGGTTGTCACAGATGATAAAATTTTGTTTACAACGGAGTGTCCACAGTCGATGGACTGTGGATTAGTGAGGGCGTCAAATAATTCACCTGAAGTTGAGCTCAATGAATTTCAAAGTGTATCATTCAAATTGACTCCAAAGGAGAAACTTTATCCAACAGGGGATGTGATGCTTAATCTGACTTTGTAATAATTAATACTGACCTTTTTTTGTGGCCAGTTGTTTTGATTCAAAAAGATTGAGATTTAACTATTTTAAAGAGACTCCCTTCACATTCTTTGAAGCAACAAGATTACCCTTGTGGTTCTAAGAGGAAAATTTTTCCTTTGAAAGTTTTGTATCAACCTTTGCCTAGTAAGTAAAAAATAGAAGGAGATTTTTTGGTTTGCAGCTCTCACCTGTTTCCTTTGCTCTTTTGAGCACGAAAGCAGTATTCAAAATAGGGCAATTGTCTCTTCTTTATTGGAACGGCAATAAGCAGCATCAATCTAGCACATTGCATCAAAAGTTCTAAAAAGAGGTATAGATTCTTCTTATTAGCTCCTCTGGTATAGATTCAGAGCTCCAGAAGTGAATCTATACCAGTGAAGTGACTGTTAAATGGAGGATAATTCTGCGTGGAATTTTGGATGTGACTCTTTTCTTGGCTTCTTGGAATTAAGTTTTTCTAGGTATTATGAAGTTCTCTCAATATCAATTTTAAATATTTATAGAATTATTGTAATAATTTAATTATAACAATTACGTACAACAATGTATGCAGGTGAAACAACACAAAAAAAATGGAAACTTTTTTGGCAGTATGGAGCTTATTGGTTGCTACAACTCCGCCATTGCATCCCACTTGGAAGATTTAAAACGCCATTAACAAAAGTGCTGCAGAATGAGTTCCCTTTACCTCTCTCTGTTGTCTCAAAATGGGTTCAATGAGAATATGGTGGTGATATCCAAAGTATACTGTTTGGAAATTCCCATAGGAATTGTCTAATAAAACTGTATCAAAGAAACTTTCTACTACTTTTTTTTTTAACTTCTGCTAGGAACTATTGTTCCCTTTGACAAGGTGTATGTTACAAAAATATTATTGATCAGGAAGTTGCTGTTTTGGGAAAACCATTGATATAAATTCTCTTTCGAAAAGTATTTTAGATGTTATGATAGCTTGTAATACAAGTTCTATGTTTGATGGTCCTAAATTTCTTTTGAAAATGTTGTGAAAACCTATAAACATTTAAATTGCTAATTTTTATGTGATCAAATTCGTTTAACTTTAAAATCAGTAAGAAAGTCAAATAGCAAAGCAAAAGCAATTAAATGTGATAAAAATCAATCAACTTTAACATTTAATGAAAAAACTTGGTTAACTACAGATAGAACTCTTTTGTTGTTTGACTTTTGTCCACTTTATCAAAAACATACAAAATAATGGGCTCAAAAAGCAAACCCTTTTTTTTCCTGATAATACTTACAATGTTTTTCTTAATCAACCTAAATTTTCTACTATCTCAAGCGTTAACAAGACTGGTGATTTTATTAAACTTGCTTGCACATAATGGAAAACTTTTAATCTAAAAAGTGTGGGCATATATTTTAGGTTCAATAATGATCAAAAAGCTTCTTCAGAGATAAATGATAAACAAAGAAAGTTTGTTTTGGATTTTAAAAATTATCTAGCTGATTAAAACGCTATTAAGAGAAACGCTTTTGTTATAAATATGTTTAAGAAAAGTATCGTTAGGCATATTTTTTAAGTGTTCTTCAAAACCAAAGAAATCTCTTGTTCACATTAACATGTATTTTGAAATTATGATTTGCTTAACGAATATGAAATTTTGCCAGTATAATATGTTTTATTTTTTTAAACTTTGGTCAATATCTCAAATCATTTGAAAAAGGTGGATTAAAATGTCCTTTTGACAATACTGTTAAGTGGCTTTTCTTCAATTCGATTAAAGATAAAGTTTATTTGACTTCCATATTCAATACTTATATGCTTTAATGCATAACTTAATTGAAATTGAGTGTTATCGTCACAATATACTTTCCTATATTCATTTATAAAAAACTGAAAACTTTCTACACCCAAATCAAACAAAGAACTATGTTATTTTAAACGAAGAACAACCATATTAAGTTTGTCTTGTTAGGTTGACATTTATCCATTGACATTTTTGTTTTTATTATTTGCTGACATTTGTTGATTGTATCGTTAATTGTAATATGCCTGGAGTTTGCTATTTTGGGATTTTAAAAGCATTCCTTATTTATTTAAAGCAATATATTTTTATTGAAACGTTTATTTACTATTTTTTATTTGATTTGAAACCTGTTTCTTTTTTTCATTATTTGGCAAAAAGTTTTTTGTAATGAAGTAATAAAGTATATTATTTAAAATATGAAAATATTTATAAATTATTTTTATAAATGTATATAAATCGTTAAAGTTTTTATTTTAATTTTCAGATATTTCATAAGGTAAGCCATTAAATAAAGTATGTGCTTTAAAACAAATTTTGATTAAATAAAAAAATTGAATTTTAAACAAATTTAGATTAAATTTGTCGCTTTCATTTTCAAATATCAACCTCCAACTTTTTTGCAGACCAAAACATTTTAACAACCACAAATATTTTGTTAATTTAAATATATAGATAAATTTATATGATAATGTTTTGTGTATTATTTGGCATAAATACATTGACTGGCAATAGGAATACCCAGAACTAAATTTAAATACATCGACTTAAATACATCGACTGAGGATAAGGGTTTGTTTAGGGTTTTAGTCATGATTAAAAGTCATAAAAAACAAGTAAACTACCATTTCGTTATAAAGTATTCAGTTTGACTAGATAGTTTTAACGTCGCGTAAATCAGGTAACGTTCTTCCGCTCTAAACGGAGGAAAGAAAAAAGCAGTGGTAGGGGGACCTCATGTATCACTACAAGCCACTGTACATCCAAGGCTTGCTCAAATGGTGTATGATTCCCTCCCACCTCCACCCCCACCCCCTATCAATGAATTTTATTTCATTATGTCTGCAAAATTAGCTCTTTTAAACCAGCATATCGGCATATGTAGATCATATAGTACAGTCGGCAAACTTAGACTTTTCGTACTATCGGCAAATGTGAAAAGCGAGGTCCTTTTTTTTTTTTTTTTTAGGTCAAAAAATATTTAAGGCATTTTTGCTACAGTCAATAAAAATCCTGGATCCACCCCAGCTTATATACCTTTTTCCAAGATTTTGTTAATAGACTTTTCGTTTATTGGTTTTAAAACTAATATTTTGATTCATATGTCAGTTTTGATTAATGAACCGTTTCTTATCCAGAGAATTACTAGTAACGCAGAAATTCAATGTGCTCTATCAGAAATAGGTAATTGTTGCATACACAAAACTTTTTAATTTTTGTAATTTCTTGGTTTGAAACCTTTCAAACTTCTTGTTGAACTTATAAAACAAATATAAAAGTGTGTTTTTTATAGCTATACAATTTTAAAACCATATCATAATCTTTGGCAATGCGTCTTGATAAGTAACAATTTTAGCAATTTTATTGCTAGAAATTCATTACCGAAAATTAATTTTTTGACCACGGCAAATATCAAGTCGGCAAAAAAAAAAAAAACCTTGTAAAGATGCAATATTTTTCTCAGTATATATCTCGAGTTAACGTATATACGTAATCAAAAAATAATTGTTGTATTTCATCTCATGTAAGTAATGCCATGTGTAATTTTGTTTAACCACATTTTCATTATTGTAAAATTGTTAAGATACTAAATAGACTCAGTGCGTATAAAAATCATATGCTTAATGTATAGTTTTAATAGTTATAATGACATTATTAATTATTAAAGTTAAGCAAAACAACAATAAAAATAATCTAAAAAGTTTCTACTTCTTAAAAATGATTCATTCAATTGTACAGCTTTTATTTAAAAATGCAGCACTAAAGTTTTAATAAAAGTTGTACAATTGAATAAATCATTTTGAAGAAAAAGAAACTTTTTAGATTAATTTTATTATTATTTTGCTTATCATACCCTTTACTTTTTATATTGGTTTACATTATATCAATATACATACATACATACATACATACATACATACATACATACATACATACATACATACATACATACATACATACATACATACATACATACATACATACATACATAAATACATACATACATATATAAATACATACATACATACATACATACATACATACATACATACATACATACATACATACATACATACATACATACATACATACATACATACATACATACATACATACATACATACATACATACATACATACACACATACACACATACATACATAAATACATTCATGCATGCATGCATGCATACATACATACATACATACATACATACATACATATTTGCAAAATGTATTTTTAGTAATATTGCTTGACGAGCAAAGTTTATCATAAATTTTTAATCATTTGCTTAAATTTGAAAAAATTTATATTAGAAAATATCAAGTTATTTCTAAGCAAATGATTAAATTACTAATTACTATTAGCCTCTATAAGCTCAATCTCTTCAGCCATAGGTTCATTTTTGCTGTTTCGAACATGCTTTTGTTATTCAAATGAGTGCTAGCTTTCATTATAACACTTGTTTGAGAACAGATTTTTAAAGAATCTTTTTCGCCACTATAATTAATATAAAGACTTTCGTGCAACTGTTGGAAATCTCTACCAAGTATGATTTGTTCGCAAGAATTGGTTATAACCAAAAAGTATGTATTTGAGTACTCCATACTAAATAAAGTGAAGTTAGTTAAAACTTTACCTATAACTTGAGCAGATAAGGAAGGATCAGCCATAGACTCTTTTATTAGAAGGGAGTATGTTTTAAAAGGGAGTAAGTTTTAAAGAGTCACATGATTCACTTATAAATGTGTCAGAGCTTACAGTGTCAAGAAGAGCTCTTACCTTGGCCCTAGCAATAAAGATATAAACAATATAATTGAGTGAGTTGATAGTAGAGCAAATAATCGAGGCTAAACTTGGTGCATGGAAGTTAGCAGCAGCAGAAGTGACAAAGTTCTTTGATGATTTGCACACTTTCTTGAAATGTCCTTTCTTACCACAATTTATATTCTTTTATATTCAATTATATTCTGCGTCTTTGGCAGGATATGATTGTCGAGGGTGACGTTAACTTCCACAGAAATAACCTCTACTAGGCTAAGTAGAAACCGAAGTCTACTAGGCTAAGTAGAAACCGAAGCAAGCTCAGTAGTACATTCAAAATGTTTATTAATTTTAGCAACATTATGATACTCTGTGTGTGAATACATTTCGTTATTTCTTTGAACGTTTTTCCAAGGAACAAGCTTGATTATAGGCCTCAGTAAGTTTAAGGGTTTTCTAGTAGTCATTGGCGAGTATGATAAGAGCTTAGAACACTTATAAATGAATCGCGAACGTATTCTTCACCATGTTTTAAAGCAAAAACCTGTTTAATGTTGCAATCTTTACTGAGTGTATTTAAGGCCTGCAAAAACTCATCAGTAGTAAAAACTCATGAGTAGATTCTCTAGATGATTGTTTAGGTGAAGCTAACTGATGACTGGAAAATAATTCATTTTTAGATTTTACAGGATTTCTATAGTGCCATCAAATGATTCAATTTCAACAATATGGAGATAAATAGTTAATGAGGACATCTAATTTATCTTCTGTCTATATAGTTTTCATGAAGTTTGTCAAAGTTCTAAACCAGTGTAACCATTCTTTAGAAGCTGATGTAGAATTAGGATTGCTGTCAAATCGCTCCTGTCTTAGATATTTATCCATTAAAATATGAAGAATAAATTATAGTGTAGTAAATTTAATAGTATATAATTAATTCTAAGCCAACATAGAAAGCTTTATTCTTCATATAATAATATGTAAACTAAAATATACAAACAGGTTAGTTTTAGTTAAGTAAAGAAAATGAGTAAAGAAAATGATTCTGTTAAATTATGAAAGTGGCAAATATTCAATGCTATGCCAATATTAGTAGATAAAGATCATTTTTCTTGTTTGAGTATAACTAAGTGAATAAACAAATAAAGTGAATAAATATAAGTCATTATTCTTTTCTGTTGTTTTGAATAAAGGATTTATAGAAATCATTGCATGGTCAGAACCACTTAAAGGAGAGCCAGGAGAAACTAAACACAAGCTAGGGTCAGAGACAAGAAACAAATCAAGGAATTGATGTAATTGATTAGGGTTGTCTGGATAATGAGTCACAAAGTTAACATCTGAGTAAGAGAATAAAAAATACAGAAGTTCTGAAATGTAATGTCATCCGGGTCAGTGATGTTAGAGTCAAACCATTCAGTGTGGTGAGCATTAAAGTCACCAATTGACAGCAGGGTAAAGCAAAAGGGCTTGGTCAATTTGATCTGAAATTACTTCTTAAAAAAATGCAGTCTTAAGAAGAAAGAGAATGATAAGAAATATGAGAAAATGTAATTAAGTGAAGATTCGCTAATCAGAAGCACATAAATGAGTGGTCAGAGATCCAAACCTGATTTTTTGATTCAATTAAAATTTTTGTTTATAACCAGATACATGTTTTACCTCAGTGCTGTGGTCAAATGTTTAGTAAAAAGACCTTCAATTTTTGTTGTTATTTGTAAATCATGAGGAGCATCAAAATGTTATTACAATTTTCTTGCAAATTATGTAATAAATGTTACATCTACTAAATTTCAGATTTTTTTTTCAGATTTCAGATAATTCTTTGTTAATCTCACATTCATAAAACTGAGGGGTCAAACAAGTTAAGGTTGCTAATAACTTATATAAGTCATTGTTTCTATAATTTTTGTTCTTTATATATTTGTTCAATACTTTTACTCTTAAACTTAAACCTTGGTTTCTGCTGCGCTGAGAAATAATTTGAGTGTTTTACTATCAGAGATATGATGAGGGTTGAACCCAGAACTTCTTACTTATAAAGCAGTTGCTCTGCCACTAGGCTGCTTCTTCATTGTTATCTTATTAGTTTTTATACAACCGTTTCCATATTTTTGCATAAAAAATTTTAATAAAGAAATTATTTAAAATGTTTTTTGTACAAATTTTTATTTTATTTTATATGCATTTTTAGACTTAAGGCTTTACTCATTTTTTAAGATTAAATGGTTATTGAACCATTTTAGATATTTTTAACTTCTTCATTGTACTATGTTACTGAAAAATAAATTATGTGTAACTAATTATTACTTTTAAATGTTTTTCTTACATTTTTTGAGCATATAAGTATAAACAGAGGGGGGGATCCAGCATTTTTTGATGTTTCAGATCAAAAATTACGACTTTATAAAATGTGTAACTTTGTATAGTCATAATTTTTGAATGCCAAGAGTATACTGTATAAAGTTTAAGTTTTATCAATGAATATTAATTTATTTAAGAATAGTAAAAAATATTTTATCAACTTGTTGCTCTCTTGTTTGGGCCAAAAGTTTAGGGCTTTTTTGTTACGAGACGCTATTCTTATTTGACTTAAATACAAACATAAATTTTTGGAGTTTGCTTTTGAGTCAGATATCTGGAAGTTATCTCAAACAACAAAAAATGCTAGATATGTGTCTGATAAAGCATATTTATATTGGTTTATAAAGCACAATTTTATAATAACTTGATTGGTTTAAGGGATGCATTTAGTTTGATTTGCTTAGAATTTATTTTAAAGTTACTTTTTAGATAAAAGCAATAATGCTCTACAATGAACTATCATATGAAGAGACTCTTGCTAGTTTAGAACATCAAGAGTTAACATCTTCCAATGGAATAGCGTCAATAGAAGTTTATTCTCAACTGCTGACGTTTTATCTTTTGGAGAATGATATCATAAATGCCAAGTTTCTTTGGAAAAGAATCCCTGCACCCTTAAAAGATAATGAAGAATTAAAAAATATTTGGGTCATAGGAAAATATATGTGGAAAAAAGATTTAGTAAATATATACAGTGCAATATCCAGTTATGAATGGTCTACTTTAATATCACCTTTAATGAAAAAACTTTGTGAAAAACTTCGTGAATCTTCCTTAAAGTTAATATCAAAAGTGTATACTGTTGTTAAAGTGGAATCTTTATGTGCTATGCTAGGGGCTCAAGAAGAAGAAGTTTTGACTTTAATTTCTTCATTTCCATGGGAAGTTGAGCAGAACTTTATAAAAATTCCACAAAGTACAGAAACTAAAAAGAATATTGAGTGTTCTTCAGAAGACAGTGATAAACTTTTGAAGCGACTCACTGATTATATTATTTTTTATGAAAATTAGTTAGTAATTATTTCCTGTTCTCAAAAATACTCTCTACTTTTTCTTGTAAAATTCATTCAATATTTATATTTAAATTTAAAGGCTGGAAAAAAGGAAGTTAGCCAGCTAAATAAAATAATACAACTTTTTTGCATAACTTACAGACAAAGGCAAATTTATTTAAAGAACTGAAGTTTTTTTAGTATTTTAATTTTCCCTTTTTTTTTTTTATTAATATATTATATAATTTTATAAACTTTTTTACTTTGCAGTTTTATAAAAATCATTTTTAAATTTCTTTTTAACCATAAAAAAAGTTGCTATAGAATGTTTGAGATGCTCTCATATATATATATATATATATATATATATATATATATATATATATATATATATATATATATATATATATATATATATATATATATATATATATATATATATATATATATATATATAAACATATATATGTATGTGTGTGTGTATATATATATATATATATATATATATATATATATATATATATAAACATATATATATATATATATATATATATATATATATATATATATATATATATATATATATATATATAAACATATATATGTATGTATGTATATTCTGCACTGGCATTACCCCATTGGCCATTTGCAAAAAAGTGATTATTTCGATTATGCGATAAAAAGCAATAAAAAATTGCATCAAATTGCACTCATTTTTTCAATGAAAATAAAGTCACAATATATTGCCAAGCCATTCGCTTTATAAAAATCACAGCATTGTGATTACCTAACTAAATATCGCATTCTTGACTAAGCACCCCTTATTTCTTATGTAAATATCGAAATTTATCGCATTAATCAAATTGTGGTAATGCTAGTGCTTTATATATATATATGTATATATATATCAAAATTAAATATTCTTTTTAATTTTGATTTATTCTGAAATTTAATTAATCAGCTAAGTTAGGCTCCAATCAATACCTGTTGTTAAAGAAAATTTTAGTGTAAAATTTTATTTCAAGTGATGGAAATCATTTAAGTATATATATATATATATATATATATATATATATATATATATATATATATATATATATATATATATATATATATATATATATATATATATATATATATATATATATATATATATGTATATATATATATATATATATATATATATATATATATATATATATATATATATATATATATATATATATATATATATATATATATATATATATATATATATGTATATATATTTGCTGACCTGTTGTGATCAATATATCTAATGACATTGATTTCAGTTGGTCAACCGTATATTATAAATATATAATAAAATCTTTATATGTTCAAAAGTAGTTTATATGCTTCCTTTTTATTGGATTTATCTTATGTGAATATATATATAAATATATATATATATATATATATATATATATATATATTTATTTATTTATTTATACATACAAACTTATATATTTATGACAATTTTTTTTTTCACTTAAAAGGAATTTCTAAAATGGTAATAGAATTCTCTTCTAATGCTGTTACACCTCCAATGCATATATATATGGGAAGAGATAAACATGAAAATGAGGAGCTTATTAGATGGGGATGGCCAGAAGATGTATGGTTTCATGTAGACAAACTTTCATCAGCCCACATATATTTACGATTAACTCCAGGAATGACTATAGACACTATACCGGAAGATGTCCTTAATGATTGCATTCAATTGACAAAAGCAAACAGTATTCAAGGTAGTAAGCAAAATCATGTAAACATTGTATATACACCTTGGTCTAATTTAAAAAAAACAGGAAGTATGGATGTAGGTCAAGTAGGATTTCACAATGACAAAGATGTCCGCTATGCTATGGTAGAAAAAAAATGCAATGAAATTATAAATCGATTAAATAAAACAAAAGTAGAAAGAGAAATAAATTATAGATTACTTAGAGAAGATAGGGACAGAGAAGAGCGTGCAAAAGAACGTGCAAAACAACTAGAAGAAAAAGCACTCAATAAGTTAAGAGAGGAGCAAAAGAGGGAACAAGAAAACCTTACTAGCTATGCATCGCTTATGAACGAGAGCAATATGAGATCAAACATTGATGATCCAGTAGACGAAGATGATTTTATGTAACGTTTTTGTTGCTAAGAATATAAATTACATTATTTCTATATCTTATTATCTTATTACTTCTATATCTTCTATATTCTATAACTTTATATTTTCTTGATGATTTTAGTAGGAAAATATTTTGAATTAAAAAGAAAATGAAAAGAAATTTTTGAAAAGAAAAAAAAAATGAAACTTATTATTTGCTTATATTAAGAGCAATAGCTCATTTTACACTATTTCTTTGCTTCTTCTTATGCGTTTATATAACAGGATAGCATGGTTTTAACAATTTTTCCCATTCGCAAGTTTTAAAATCAGTTTTAAATTAACTCATTTTCTCAGCAGCTAGTATGTAGCTCTCACCAGCTAGTATGTAGCTTGTATGCAATTTATTTTATGTCCTGTTTATAAGTTCTGAATTGTTCTTAGCGTTGTTAAAAAAAGTTTTTAAAAAAATTTGAAGGTTTTAAATTAAACTGGAAATATACTATTTGGAGGGCTCATTTTGATTTAAATTTCACATTTTGTTTACTAAATTTTAATAAATAAAATTTTGATAATTAAAAATTTAATAATTAAAATTTTAATAATTAAATCGACTTAAATTTTGTTAAAATTATATTTTTTATTAACCAGTGCGTAATAGACCTGAACATACCAAATGTTAGCTAAAATTATAAAGAACCTTTAAATAGACACAAAAAAATTAAATAGACATTAAATTATGGACTTGGAAATTTACTTTTGAGGTCAAAATCGGATTCGAAGCACTTAAACGGCGTTCTATCTACCTACTGCTTTGGAGAGGTTAACTTTGAAGTTTTGTTCAAGCAACATAAAACTTTTAAATCAAGGTATTTATTTTAATGAGTTTAGCAGTAATTTTGATTAATAACAAAACTGTATACTGCCAATATTCCAATATATCATTAATGTATCTAAATGAAAATAGCAAAATTAGTAGGATAAAAGTACGAAAAGGCACTAAAATTAGTGCTTTTTTGTACTTTTTTCGACGAAGAGCTTTTTAAACAAATGCATA
Source organism: Hydra vulgaris (assembly GCF_038396675.1). Lineage (NCBI taxonomy): Eukaryota > Metazoa > Cnidaria > Hydrozoa > Anthoathecata > Hydridae > Hydra > Hydra vulgaris. The sequence goes on from NC_088929.1 coordinate 36,575,727, forward strand.
TGGCGAGAAAATAAAGCGTGTACACGAAATAAATGTAAAAATAAAAAAACTACTAGAAAATGCTACTCATCAATTTTTATTTAGATTTAAGTATAAAATATTAAAACATTATTTTAAGAAGATAAAATGTTTCAAAGAAATTGGTTTATTCCTGTGAGCATTTAATAAATAAAGCGTCACACTTTTACTTTAGTAGAACCCATAAGCTTGTGCACAGAACAACAATCAAAGCCATTTGATGCTTTCTTAAATGACATCGGACAGGACTGAAAAGTCTTGTTTTTCAAAAGGAATGACCTTTATAAACTAAATTAGAAAATACAAAAAAAATAAAAACGTTTGGAAGGCGGCAATAATAACTAACATGCTACCTATAAAGATCTATTTAGTTTCAGGTAAAGGTATTGCATGTGGTATATTAAAATTAAATAGATATTTATGAGTAGTTCGTTAAGTATTTTTGCCCTCTTCTAAACATTTTTTTTTTTTTGAATTTCCAATTTAGTTTATAGAGGTCATTCCGTTTGAAAAAAAAGACTTTTCAATCCTGCCCATTTTCAAGTCTTCAACGTTTCTCCATCTTTTTTCGTTTGATAATTGTGTAGCACATTTTAATAAACCTCAATTCTGGGCAGTTTGAAGGATTTGCTGTTTTGGGCACAACTTTTACGTCGATTTGGTTATACCATTAAAAAGCTAGTTTACTATGGATAAAAACTAAATAAGGTTAGAACACGTCTACTATCGTGTGTTTTAATAAAAGGTAAGAAAGAGGTGCTGAGTTTTTGCCACACATGCAAATAAATAGATAAATCTAGGCTTTTTTAGTTTTGTGTATTTAAATGTTTTATCCTCTATACTTGGCAGTATAATATACAGCACCAGGATTTTGCTAAGTATTCTACTTCATATAAGTTTAACTATCGGCCTATATCTGTTCTTCGAGTTTTTTCGAAAACTCTAGAAAGAATTATGTTTAACAGAATTTACCCACATCTTACTGAGATTAATTTGTTATTTAACCATCAGTATGGATTTAAAAAAAAAAACAGAACACGCAATTCTTCAGTTAACATGTAATCTCACAGAATCGTTTGAAAAAACCGAGTATATAAGCATCTTTGTTGACTTATCCAAAGCCTTTGATATATAGACTATGAAATTCTTTTTAAAAAACTCAAACATTACGGAATAACTGGAAATGTTCTTAAATGGTTAAAAAGTTATTTAAATAATCGCAAACAATTTGTATCCGTTGAAGATTTCTTACTGGTTTAAATCAAACAAGTTATTAATTAACATTAAAAAAACTAATTAGATTTTCTTTCATCTACCTTCAAAAACAAAATTAATTCCTAACAAAATGCCATCCCTTTTCATTGATAATGTCGAAATAAGCAGAGTAAATGTTACAAAATTTTTAGGTGTTTATACTGATGGTCCCCTTACTTGGAAAGTTCTCATTGAAAATTTATATAAAAAAACTTCAAAAAGTATAGAAACTTTATATAAGGTAAGAAGCTTTTTAATTAAGAAAACTCAATTATATTTCTATTTTATTCACAGCCATATTAACAATGCAATTATTGTATGGGCTAATACCAACAAAAGCAAACTTGAACCTCTTTATCGTCATCAGAAACATATAGCACGTTTAGTAAACTTTAATGAATGTTTTACACATGCAAAACCTCTATTATAAAAAATGAATGCACTAAATATATATCAAATTAATGTTTATAATGTTCTATGTTTTATGTTTTCATGTAAAATCAATTCTTCCCCGGTTTCCTTTTATAATTTGTATTTGTCTAAAGATAAAAATAAATACATTTTACACAATGACAATTTTATTAAACAGCCATATTTTCAAACAAATTATAGCAAGTTTTTGCATCGCTTTTCTCAAAAGTTTTGGAACAATATAGTTTTAAAAAATTTTCCTTAAATTTTTATTGAGTCATGTAACTACAACTCATTTAAACGAAAACTTAAAGAATCAATTTTTACAATTGATGACTTGGTAATATACTTTTAATATATATATATTTTTGTATATCCCCCTTTTACCTTTTATTAATCAAAAAACTTTTAAAAATCTATATAAATACTAAGACTTTCAAGCGATTTTTATATTTTTTGAATATACAGTATATAAAACATTTAAATTTTATCAATGGACTTTTTAGTAAAGAAAAATTTGTAATTATCTTGTTCATCTTTTACCAATATTGCGAGAAGTTATCACGTTTATATTAGCGGTTCTCGACGACAAGGCTTAACGAGTTCCCGCGTTCTTATTTTTTTTTATCGATCTAATTCTTTAAAATTTTTATTGTCATTTGCTTTTTTTGTTATTCTTATCTTGTAAACTTTATATTGTATAACGACATGTTGTTTAAAATGCAATTAAGAACAAAAAAATGTTTTATTATCTTTAATAATAATAATAATAATAATAATAATAATAATAATAATAATAATAATAATAATAGTAACAATAATAATAATAATAATAATAATAATAATAATAATAATAACAATAATAACAATAATAACAATAATAATAATAATAATAATAATAATAATAATAATAATAAAGAAATTTTTAGAAATAAATTTATCATACAACTTTCTGCCGCAGGTCCTTACACTTTTTTTTTAATTTCAGAATGGTTGGGCACATTTTGTGACTTTAAAGAATAAAGCCCATGTTTATTTCAAACTTTTACAAACAACAATGAATAATTTTTTTGCGCGTTTCCTTAGTGAGGGGATTGGGTGTTAAAGCTGTTGACCGGTTTTTTAGCCATCTTATATCTTGAAAAGATATAAGATGGCTAAAAAACCGTCCTTCCACTACCAGATTTGCGTTTGATCAATTTTGTTGGGAAAAAAAGGTTGAATAACACAATTAACAATGTAGGGTTGTATTTGGAACTTATTTACCATTGAAGCTTCTATTGGGTGGACACGAAAACATCCAGTCAACTTTAAATTGAGGCTTCTATAAAGCCATGAATGCTTTTTATTCCAATTTTTTTAATTAAATGTGTTTATATCAATTAGGGTTTCAACTTAATTTTTTAAGGGGCTTGATGGGCTGTTTGTCAACGGATCAAATTTTATAGCGGGTTGATACCATCATTTCGGAGATATTTTCTTTTTTCACCTTATTGATTGCAACAACCTACTATTTTTGGAAGTCTTTTTATTGTTGTTACTCCACCTGTCTTACAAAAAACTCCTTTAATTATTGCTAAAAAATCTTCAATCTTGCGTTCTTCAAGATGGATTAGAGGATTTGCATCTTTAGGAACAATTTTCGCATTATTATCTTTCCACCACTGTAGAACATTTTTTAGAATAGTAAGAAGCAGCAAGATCTAGCCAATAGAGACATTGGTATTTCGTGTTTTTTTTTTCATAAATGGCAAAGGTTTTTTTTTGGAAGTATTCTTTGATGTAGAGATGATCCAGTCAAGATTTTCTTAGTGACAAAACAAGAGGACAGCATACCACAGCTACAAATTACGTGCCACACAAAGAAATTGGATGCAAATTTTTCTCGTCGAATATATTTAAGTTAATCATCGACAGGCTTATCTTTGTTTCCATAATAAAATTGCTGACCAGGAAGTTGAGAAAAATCCGCCTTCCAATATGTTTCGTCGTCTTCAGTTGTGCATATACTTTTCCGCCATTATTTTAACCAAATTCTTTGCGCGTCGAATTCCTTTAATTTTACAAAACAAGCTTCTCTTAGGTGTATTTTTTTTAATGAAATGCTTTAAATCAAGTGTTTTTAAGTACTTTTTTAAAATAAGAACGCGAAGTCTTTTTATTTTTTTACTAGATATGTGACTGGTTTGAATTTCTTGCTATTGAACTGAGAATCGACTTTACCTTTTTGGATTTATGGAAAGTTTTCTTACTTCCACTTCCAGGTTTTCTTTCAAAGCTTTAAGTAGTCTTGAACTTATTTATAATACCAATGGCTGTAGATTTTGGGACATTTGTACGTTTAGCAATCATGCAGTATGAAGTCGCTGGACTTTTGCACAAAATGTTCACAACTTTTTGTGCAAAAGTCCAGCGACTTCATACTGCATGATTGCTAAACGTACAAATGTCCCAAAATCTACAGTCATTGGTATTATAAATAAGTATATTTATACATACACCCCTCAATTTGTTTCCAAAATATTTGGCAAACCATTGACTTGTAAACAAAAATTTATCAACAGAATTAAAGATAAGGAAGTAACGTTTAATTAAAAAAATAAACGAAATAAAAAACATTTGTGATTTTAGAGAAATCTCAATTTAAAGTTGAGCGGATTTTTTGGTGTCCACCCGATATTTGAATCTTTCAAGTTTTTTTTCTTTAACTTCTTCTTTTGTCATTTTTAAAATTATTTATAGAGAAATGTGAAAATGGGAAAACTAAGACATTTTTTGAAATCACAACATGTTGTAAACAAACGACAAACTCAATTAAAAATATATAAATACAATCACTGAAAATCAAGTGACGTATTTGTTCATTCACATTTATTTTGTGTACACGCTTTATTGCTGATAACAACTAGGTGATAAAATTATAATAAAGTTGTTTTGCTGTTTATTTGATTTTTAATAACAAACTGTTGCAGTTGTTTGTTATGTTTACCTACCTACTTTTATTATTATTTAGTAATAAGGTCAGGTCTTGTTTCATTTTTTATAGTTCCTAATTTTTTATGCATTCTTGGGTACTTTCCTAGGCAACATTTTTGTAGTGAATTTGCAGTAAACCCATATAGCAATTTTGAGCGGTTTATTGTAGTTTTGCTCATCGGTTATTTAGTGGATCATTAGTGGCATTGGCTATAAGTGGCCAGCCGATAACTTTCCAACATGTAATATAGAGCAATTCCACGACCGTCTCACAAAAAATGAAAAAATTAAACAAAGCCAATATACATAATACTATATATCAGTAGAAAGCTCTACTTTTCCTCTTTCAGAAAATATATAATTTGTTATAATATGCCGCTATCATAAAAAAATATATGGGCTGAAACAGAAGGTAAAAATAGGCGTTTTTGCGATAATTTAAATCGTTTTTATTCGCCGATGTTCAATTGAACCTATAAAAAATTCAAAAACTGTCTTGCTCATTGCAATCAGGTTTTTAGCTGCACTAATCATTGCTAATTATGATAAAAACATACTTATTGCCAGAGGAATTTAGAAAACCATTTATTTTAATCAAATATTATTACCACTATTGTCACGTTGTGACAATTAGGGTACCAATAGTTTTATTTCTAAGACAACCAATAAAATTTAGGATTTCAAAATTTCAGCGCAATGAGAACTCTATCTAGGACATCTAAATAAATACTAACATGTTTAAAAAAATAATTAGCTCAAGTTATTTTTAGAATCTTTTTATGTCACGCCGTGACGTCACGGTAAGACAATTTTTTAACAAAATTTAAAACAATATTCAAAACTGCTTAACTGTAACCACAATTTAGTTTTTATCAACTTTAATCGTCCAGATTATTGTGCAGTTAACTTTCTTTGCGTTTTCTACAAAAACTACGAAATATAGGTATGTTTTGGATAGGCAACATTTGCTCAGCTATCCTTGAGGCTCTGTTTTGGGATACATAGAGCCTCTCTAAAAGATAGTTGTAACTCCATTGAGCCTTGGATGTAATACGTCCATCTCCATAACTATTGTGTTGTTTTTTTTAAATCTTTCATGGGTTTAATATGTCTCTTACTCATGCTGAACGTCAAAGGAAATATCGTGAAAGGCAGTTAGAAAAATTTGGCGAAAAGTATTTAAAGAAAAAGATTCAAAAAAGAGAAAAGAAAGACAACTTGCTAAATTGGAGGCTCAACGAGAAAAAGAAAGGCATTGAAAGAGAAAGAGCAGACAAAAATAGCAGAATCAAAATCTGTAGCTGTTACATCACCCTCTTACAAATCTGCAAGCACTCTTGGAAAAGCTGTTAAGAGAGCCGAATCAGCACTACCAAAATCACCCAGAAAGACGGCTGTTGTACAAAAACTTTTAACAATAATGAATGAAACCCCTAGTCCAGAAAAAATACTTAGTGAAAATGCATTAGATGCTTTAACTGTAAAATTGGTTCTTGATTTTTTCCAGCGTGATGATATATCCCGTCAAGCACCCGGTAAAACCATTGTGGTGAGATTAAAGAACAAGAAAAAACTGCAAAAACATTATTTGTATGTGAATGTTATTGAAGCTTATTCTATTTTTAAAGGTGATTATTCTGAAGAATCAGTTGGAAAATCAAAGTTTGCTAGTTTACGCCCACCACATGTGCTTTTGTCTAGTTCAATGTCAAGAAACGTTTGTTGTTGTCAACGACATCACAATATAATTCTTATCCTTGAAGTTTCATTCAAATTTTCTATTGTATTCACATGAATTTCCTCTGAGCATTGCATGTGATAGTGAAAAAGACATTTGTTATAATAATATGTGTACAACATGCAAAGTTTCATAATCTATATGTTTTGAATGAAATTGACAAGAATAAATGCATTACATGGTACCAATGGGAAAAAGTTGCAGATGGTAATGGAAAAGAATGTACTAAAAAGATTAAAAAAAAGGGAAGAGTTGATGATCTTTTCAAAATTTTTACCTTCATTTCTTTGGCATTATTTTATTAAACAGAAACAATCAAAGACATCGTGATCATAAGATCCAACCTCAAAGTAAACCAGACACAGCCGTCCTTCAAGTGAATTTTGCTGAGAATTTTTCAACTTTGTGGCAAGATGAAGTGCAGTCTGCACATCGGTACAAGAAGCAAGTTACTGTGTTTACTGCTGTAATTTAGTACCAAAATTCATTCTCGTCATCTGTCATAGCTTCAGATGATTTAAGCCATTCAAAAAAATTTATTCTTTTATTTGTTCATAATTTATTATCTAACCATAATGAATCAAGTGTTAAAATACTACAGATTTAGACAGACAAGCCAAGTAATCAATTTAAATATTGTTTTATTGCATCAGCAATACCCTGGTTGGAAGAGCAGCATGATTTAAAATTATTCTGGAACTTTTTGGCTGCTTCACATGGGAAAAGATCGGTACATGCTATTGGTGGGACCGTTAAAAGAATAGCAACGCAAAAAATAATCCAAAGAAAATTTATAACTGATGCCATAACTTTTTATGAAGCTGTTAAAAATGAGACTAATTTCAATGTCTATTTTGTTTCTATGGAAGATATTATAAACACAATTAAAAAATTTAAAATTGATGAGTTATTTACATAAGCACCAGCAAAACCAGGAATATTTGCAGCGAACCTAATTAACAACAATAATGGGAAAATACAAATGCCATCCTATTCAAGTGCCAAGTATTTAGTCAAACAACTTATGTCAACAGATAAAATCACTAAAAAACTTTAAAAAATGTTGTTTATATGACAGCAATATAATATGGACGCGATTAGACACTGATATAGTATGGGCGTGTTCTGAAGATTACTATGTAAGAACTATTTTTATGAAGATGTAATTATATATTTGTCTAATACCTCTCTACTAAGTTTTAAATTTATTAAAAACAGCCCATTTACCTGGTTTATAACTACCCAAATGTGTCTGGTCACGCTGTGACGTTTACCACTAGTTAATTAAAGGTGCGCCTGTTTAAAATTTAATTAAAAAAATGTAATTTAGCTATAAAACTTGTAAGAGTAATGTCTAAACTTTTTGTTTAATACCAAGTTAATAATTCAGTTCATCTATATTAGCTGAATCACGGTGTTGATCTAAAAACTAAAAAACAATGAGAAAATATTGGTCACGCTGTGACGTTTTATATTTTCTGGCATGAATGAGAGGCCAATATATCAACCCAATTTTTCTTCTTGTTTTTTGTAGCACCTATTATGAGCTAACTAAAAAGCAAAAAAAATTCCTCTGATATCTATTTTAATAAAGTATTAAAGGCTTAAGCCAAAAAAAAAGACGGGTGTCACGCTGTGACAGTCGTGGAATAACTCTATAGTGGTTAGTCATCGGCTCGCAATTTTTTGCGGCTGCCACTAATGGTCCACTAAGTAACCGATGAGCAAATTTAATAAACCGCTCAAAATGATGAGCAATAAAAATAGATCAAATGAAAAATAATGAACCGAAACCGATGAGCAAAATTTAAGAAACCGATTAGAAAATATAATGAACCGCTCAAAATTTTTATTTAGGTCCACTTCAAACCCACCGTAAAAAAGTTTGATGGGTTTTAGATAATAACTTTAAAAACAAGCAAATTTTCTTTTTTTTCTTCAAAATTTCTTCATATAATAAGCTGCACTGTAAAAAAACTAACGCCAAAGTAACAAAAAAAAATAAAACGCCAGAGTTGAGCAAATATAACGCTAGTTAACCGTTAAATTAGGCGTTATATTAGTCGTTATATTTGCTCAACTCTGCCGTTATATTGGCGTTATATTTAGAAAAAATAAACTAACGCTTCATCTGTTATATTTGGCGTTATATTTGCTCAACTCTGGCGTTATATTTAGAAAAAATAAGCTAACGGTTGAAGCGTTATATTTGGCGTTATATTTATTTTACTTATCTTATGTTTACAAACATAATATTAAAAAAAATTAAAAATTTAGGAAATAATAATTATGTATATATAATAATGACCATTTATAATCATTTTGAAAAGATATATCATTACCATTTTTAATGTCGATGCCGCTAAAAAGTGCAAAATAAAAAACATAATTATCAAATGAAACTTTAAAAATTTAATTATTAAATAATCTTTAAGATTCATATATGATTGGTATGATTATATAATAATCTTTAAGATTCAAATATGGTCTTTTACAAACATTTTGAAAAGATATAACCTTAACATTGCTTCCAAGTGTCGATGCCACTAAAGAATACAAAATAAAAAGGATAATAAGCATATGACTCCTTTAACAGTTATGGAATATGAAAAGATACATGTAACTTTACCACTGGTATCAAATGATGTCGCCATTAAAGATAAAAAAAATAATAATTTAAAACGACATTTCTTCATACTAAGTTTATTATCATTTAAAAAAAAATATTTAACAAAGCTCCATCATTAAAGACTACAAAATACATAAGATAAGATAATTCGTATTGAAAAGATACATGTAACTTTACCACTGGTACTAGATTTTGTTGCCACTAAAGATTACAAAATAAAGTGAACAATAATTTAACAAGACATCTTTTACTAAGTCCTTTATAATCATTTTGAGAAGATACCTTACCATTGCTACTAGATGTAAATGTCATTAAAGACTACAATATGCAATAGATAAATAGCAAAAAAATATCTTTAAAATTAATATTCTGTAAGATTATCATTGAAAAAACACCTTATAAAAAGGTATAACATAAAATCATTTGATTGCTTATTTCGAACTATTTCGAAAAGATACAACTTTACCATTGCAACTAGATGTTGATGTAACTAATAAATAAAAAATTCAAAAGAAAACAAACAGGCAACTCCTTCAAAATATATGGAATATATACTTTATTAAAAAGATACTTGTGACTTTACCACTGTTGTTACACCAGATGTCTAAGCTACTGAAGTCTATATAATGAAAAGGTTGATAAGCAAACAACAACTTTAAAATTTATAAATTGTTTATTTATATTGAAAATGTTTATAAACATCTTTAAATTGTATGCTACTTATAATGATTTTGAAAAGATATAATCAATAATATCATCAATTGGCACAGATACTCTTGCCCCTTAAGAATACAATATAAAAAGGGTATAATATATAATCATTTAATTGGTTAATTATAACCATTTTGAAAAGATATGACCTTACCATTGCTGAATGTTGGTGCCACTAATAAATACAAAATAAAATAGAAAACAAATAATCCCTTCCAAATTTAAGGAATCGTTGTGAAAAGATACTCGTCGTGAAAAGATACATGTAACTTTACCACTGGTACTAGCAGGCCTTGTTTTAAAGCGTTAAGCGAAGAGCGCTTTTTTATTTTGTTTTTTATGTTTGTTATGTTTGTTTTTATGTTTTTTATGTTTGTTTTTTATTGCGTTTAGCTATTTTAATCAGTAAGATATTTTGATTAAGCAATTTTTAATTTTATTAAAAAATAATAATAATAATAATAATTAGCATAATCAAAATCCCTTACTGCTTAAAATAGCTTAACGCTTACAAAAAGCGCTCAACGCTTAACGCTTTAAAACAAGGCTATGTACTAGATGTCGATGTACCTAAAGTTTATAAAATAGAAAGTTTGATAAGTAAATGTCAACTTCAAAAATAATGATAAAAAATACTGTATACTGTATAGTGTGTATTAATAAATATACATTAAATATACATGCACTTGTTAAATATACATTTTAATATTTAAGTCAGTTTAAATACTACAAAGAATTTTAAAATAATATTAAAATAAAGATTATACAAGACTAGAAGTTTGCACATCATCATATTTAATTAAACTTCAATTAGCTTAAACAATGGGTTATATATTTTATTTAGGTATTATTACTTTAATTTTGTAACAAAAACGAAAAGACAAGAAAATAATTTATGATTAAATTCAAAGAAATTACCATTCTCCATTTTTAAATGTATAAAAAAACTTTTAAAAATTTATGAACTACTGAATTTTAACACATATCTTGCTGCAGCCTTTGATTTATGAGGGTAGTTGATTTTTAGAATAGTTTCTTGGAAAATCCCAAGTAACTGGGCAAAACAAGATGGATAGCATAAATCTTTAAGATAATATACTGCTATTATTGAAGCTATAACTTCCTCCATGCATAATATTTGTGTAGCACATAATTCAATTCCAGTTCGTGACCGAATACCAAAATATATATACCAAAATAAACCATTGAGCACTACTTGTGGACCATACAATGAGGAAAGTGCAAGTTCTGCATCAATGTTATCAGCCTAATAATAAAAATCATAATTTATGTAGTTTGTTTAAAATTATACTTTTAAAGGTAAACCAATCAAAAAAATCATTAATAAGATATTAAAAAAACTTACATGTGATTGCAAAAAAAGAAAATCTTTACTTTTTCGAGAAATAAACATACTTTGCAATTCCATTACACTTGAAATAATATTTGCTATTCTGAGTCTATCTGGAATTTGTTCAAATATTTGGTGGTAAAATAAGTTTCTGTTAAGGATGCTCAATACAGCAATAGATGGTATAGCTTTTCCAAGTTCGTTCTGTTATACAGTTAACACAAATAATTAGTAGTTTACAGTAAAATTTCAAAAAAAATAAATGGTATCTTTAATTAAAAAATATATACTTTGACTATCAATAAAATCTTTCATATCAACACAAAAAACACTTATATTCAAGGATTTCATAACAATAAACAAGTTTATATAAAGCATGTTAAACTAAAAAAAAGGAAATATACCTTTATCTCTGCCTCAATTTCATAGGTTGATAAAACTGGTTCATCACGTGCTACAATCTCCTTGATTGCTAAAGTATTATGCCCTCTAGCCAGTTGAAAAATTTTGGGGAACTTTCATGCATCTTTGACCATCTTTGTTGACGAAGATTGTTATTTATCTGTACAAACATTGGCTCCTAAAAACAATAAATTTTCAAAACTGTTGATTAAACTAAATAATCTTAGTCACGACATAACTAAATAATACTGTTTTAATGATGTATATACAGTTACAACTATTATTAGTGGGCGTAATAGTAGGTGTAATGAAAGTAGTTTTATTTAATATTAAACACTTGGTGTTCAGCAAATCAACCTTTTGGTTTAAACTATTTTTTGTTTAGTTTATAAAATAAAAATTAAATGAAAAAATAAAAATGTAATAGAAAAAAAGAAACCCTACACCACCAGTGTTTTTGTTTTTTGTCAACTTATTTAAGATGGTCTAAGTAGAAGCAATTAAATTTATTGTGCTCGTTTTTTCTAATAATTTTCTAATAAAAAATTTTTACTAACAAAACGTGTCTATCCTTACCACCTACAACATTATTGTTTTAGCAATGTATTTATATTAATTAGTACTTTCTTAATAACTTTTTAGCAAAAAACATGTTTTTAAAGATTGCATTGTATTATTATAATTCAGTTAAAAAGAAATAAGTAGGAAATCACAAAAACATACCCAATCATCTTTGAACTGAGGATAGAGGTTTTTCAAAGTAATCTTGAGCCGCGAAAAGAACTCGCTGTTACCATAATTGTCATTAGCTCTCACCTTTAATGATGCAAATTGAGTTAGTGCATTCTTCAATTCTTTCAATACAAAAACATTACTAACTCCATTGAGCAATTCTATAACTTAAAATTATATAACTCCATTGAGCAATTCTATAACTGGCACAGAAAAATAAGTCAGCAGAAGTTCGACATCTGATTGAGGAAGTTTAACTTTGGACACCTAAAAATATATTAGTTCTAAAAAGCAATAAGAAAAATAATTTTAAATGAAAAAGTAAAATAACAAGATTAGTAAATAATAACTTGAACAATTTTTATACTTAAAATATATATTTTTACACTTAAAATACATATGCTTAAAATTATGGTTAACAAGACACAGAAAGTATCAAAAACAGTTGTTTATACTTCATAACAATATATATTGTTTTGCTTGAAACTAAAAAATGACACTCAATATTATGAATATTGAAGAAACTATGGCTAACCCTTAATCAATATTAAAAAGCAAGCACACAAAAAAAAGACTTGAAACATTAAGGAGATAAATAGGTTACTAAGTAGTTTTAAGACAGTTAAGTTACTCAAGACTTTCCATTATTGTAAAGTCTACTACGCTTTAAAACGACTCAAATTTTATTATATCATTTTTAATTTGACTTTCCATTTCATCTCAATTTCTTTCAAACTTCAATTATAATGAAGATAAAGATTTTTTTTTAATAATTGCAATATATAAATATTAATAACATATAAGTACTTTAATTAAGATAAGCCTGATATATGGTTACGTAGAGTTTTTAAGATATAAAATTAAGATATAAAATAGCGAGTGGAAATACAAGGATAAGATCACTAACTGGTAGTCCAATTGTACACCATGGAAACTGTAAAGTCTCAGGAAATACAATATTAATTGAAGAAAATGAAGGTAATCTGCAGGTGGAATAAACATTTGAGTGTAAAGTGTCTAATTTTATTGTTTCAAAGTGTCTTTTTCCAGATAATGATACTATTTTATTGATTTGGTGGAAAATAAAGTGATCATTCTCAAATCTAGTGATTATCGACCCATTTTTATATAAAATTCTATCAATATTTGCACTTTCTATTGCTCCGGAAAAGTATTTTAGTTCATCCTCATTATAATAGACATCAGCTTTAATTGCACCAATTGAATTAAAAAATTGTGCAGTGGTATTTGCTATCATTGATTTACAGGCTGTATAAGGAATAATCTTGAAGTTAAAATGTCGAAAATTCTTAATCACTTGATGTTTGCGTTCAAAAGCCAAGCACATGTGCTCCCTTAAAGGGCCTGAAGTAGCAGCCTGAGCTGGATAGTGGATAAGAAAATGGAGCTTCGGTATAAATTTATGAGGGTATAAACCCAAAAACAGTTCATGATGCATAGCAATGATTTCTTTCAAATCAGTAATGTATTTTTCTGTTATGATTGGAGACATGCATAGCTGAACTATTTGAATCAATTTTAGCAAACATTTAAGATAATCATTTTGAGCCAGCATATTTTTCAATAAAAAAAATGGAAAAAACTCTTGTAAGAGTAAGTATTTGACCACTTCCAAAATTACCTTTAATTTTACATGTTTTTAAAATTTTACCAGGCTTTTCAATGCCCGCTGGATAGACAAATGATTGGAGCCATGTATTTAATGATAATATTGTTACAAAATTACTTTCAATAGCATATGAAAGAAACAGTTCTAACTGAAGAGGAAAAACACCTTCTAAAAGATCATGCATTGGGTCAAATAAGATTTGCTTTGTTACATCAAATAGTGGAATTGATAAAAGAACACTTGATGAAGATACCCCATAATATTTTGACCATTTAATTCTATCTTTAGGTCTAAGACCAGAATCTAATTCATTTACTCCAATTAAATGTTCTTTTAAATTACGTGCAGAGCATTGTTCATTCCTAGTATTTGCATACATTTTCCCTCTTGTTGAATTACAAACTCTGCAGCATCGAACAGTCTTCCTGCTAAAACCTTCTTTAAATCCACCAATAGCATTTGCTGCTAAGGAATCGCAAGAAAAATAACACAACTCACCTGTCAATACTTTAGGAACTACTAACACTGTTATCTCTATCCCTGTCATAAGTTTTGACATAACATAAATAAGTCAGTCAACAGTACATGGAAGAAGATATTATCTTTAATCATCTTACTACCTGTAAATGCTAAAGGAAATATGGTTGATGTTCTTCCACGGTATTTTGCAGGAATATTAATAATTTGAAAATACATTGCCCAAAGTTTGTGTTTTGACCGTGCTTTGCCTATAGGATTTGTAATACCAAGATCATCACAAATAGCTATACTAATTTTACTATCAACAAACTTAGCAATCTCAGGAGATTGAAGTAAAAAAGATAATGTGTCTTAAAAGGGTACAATACAACCTTGTTTTTTGAGACCAATGGATTTAACTAAAGGCATTTTGAATACATGCACAAAATATTTCTCACGATAATTTTGAGATGTTAAAATTTCACAACAAGATTTTAACTTGGGCACATCAATATCTGGCACAGACAGCATTTCTTTTAAATGCAGAAAAATTGAATCTAAAATATTTTGAGCACACCTGTGTTTACCTTGAAGATGCAAAGCTAAAGCTCCTAAATAATCATCAGTTATTTGATATTTTTCTGCTTCTTCAATTAAATCAACATCAAAACTATCCTCTCCAAGTGCTGAGCATTGCTCAGTATGCTTTTGAAATCCGTAGATGGTTTTAAACTTTGAATAACAAATATCACAAATAATTGAACGCCAATATAACGGATAGCTTTTACTTATTTCAAAGTCATCCGTTATTTTGGCGTTAGTTTTTTTAGAGTGTGGTGTAGATTTTAATCAATTTTACTTTGTTTTATGCTTAGGATAATGAGCTCTTGACCTTAATGACTTTACTAACAAATTTTTGCTTGTACCTTCTATATAGTGGCTATGCAATTCTTTCTGTTATCTCCTTATAAAAGTACAGCTCTAAAACACTTTAAACAATTTTATCATTGTAAGTCCGGAATATGGTAAAGTTTCTGATACTCTATGCTAGTTATTAAAAAAATCGATTTCATAAACAGCTGTAAAGTATTAGTGAATTAAGGCCATATTTTGCATAGATGGTATCCTTGTTATTATTTTTGGTGTGCATTTAAGACCATATAATAACCGTTTGCTAAAAATTTGGTTTGATGAGCAAGAATGATGCAGCAGTAATGCAAACTTTTTGATTAGAGTGCAACATCATTAAATAGTGAGTCACTATCATTAAATACTGAGGTATTTAATGATAGTGACTCACTATTTAATGGTGTTTACTCAATATCTATACTCACTGTGATTAAATAGTAAGTACCACTTTTGACTCATACACATATATATGTCAAACTCTCTCTCAAAATTTAATCACAGCGATAGCAACAAAAAGTATTAAGCATAAAAATCATTTTTACCACCGAATTGTTTCAAAATATCTTTTAAAATTAGTTGTAGTCCTTGAATTCATTTTTTATCCTTTGAATTTTACCTCTTAATAAAAATTCGCAAAATCTTTAAAATAATAATTAAAGTGCTTCTTTTATGAGAAAATAACTCGACTGTTTCGAGAACTCGACTGTTTTGAGAACTCGACTGTTTCTTCTCTTTAAATTTTGATAGTTATTTTTCTTTAAGATTAAGTATTTGACTTTTTCGCGCAAAAGCTCTAGTGGTTTTATATAAAAATAGCTTTATTTTTGATATGTTATGTGTAATAGTTGATAAAACAAGTTTAAATCTCCTTATTTGGTGTGAAGTTAGGTTTTAACCACTGAGTACTTTGTGTATACCTGTTCATACCACTTGTTCATACCACTGAGTACTTTCAGCACTCAATCATGTTTACCTTTTCATGTTTGTCATGTTGTTTTCCTTCTTTCCAACCATGTAACGTTTGTCATATTGTTTTCTTTCTTTAAAACTTTTCATGTTTGTCATTAGAAATTGTAATACCAGTCATTGGTTTACCGGTAAATAGCTAAATTTGGTTTAAGTTTTTGACCGGTACATTTTTGTAATTTACTAGTAATTCAATTTTTTTGATATGTAAAGATTGTTTAACTTTGTAATTGCTGGTTAATTTTGGTAGCAGGAAAAAATCTTCCCGGAAAAAATTTCCCCGAAATATTCTCAGGGGAAAAAATTCCCGACGACAAAATCCCCCAGTATTTTTTTTTAATCGCATAAAATAAACCGTACAACAATATAATAGTTGTTTATAATATAAATATTTTATGTTACAAGCAATAATTTAATTCCATTTTTCATAAATTGATTGAGAAATAGGTAGAACATGCAAGAAATGTACATTTATTGAATGACAAACAGGTAGAACATCGGGCTTAGCAACCAGCGGAAGCCGCAATCGGAAAACCGGTTTTTGTACAGTTTTCTCAAAACCGTTTTTTTTTTCTGAAAAACCGGTCGTTAATTTTACAGTAAATAATTCCATGGTTTCTTGTTTTGACAAGCTAAAGAGTAACGTGGAAAGCACAAACATATTTAATTTTAAAAATCGCTTGGATATTGCAATATATTTTGATATGCAAGTATTTTGTCATCTTTTTGTTTTTGTCAACAATTTTGTTTGTTGTTTAATTTAATAATTGTTTTAATTTTTTGGTATTGTTGTTTCATTATTTTAATTGGAGATTGTTAAACATCTCAATAAGAATAATTAAACAACAAAAGCACATTTTTTGTCAACAAATTTATTTTTGTAACTTTGACTTTGACTTTAAATATTATAAATCGTAGTATATTTTTAAATTATAGTTTGGTAAACAGTTATGTTCAAAGTTTTCAGTTAATAATAGTATATTCAGTTAAAAATAGTATAGTAATAAAAGATAGGTTATTGAGTTGCCACAAACAAAGAAGGAAAGGAAAAAGAGGCTTAAAATAAAAGATGATACAAGTTCATTAGATTCGAACTAAATTTATAATGAATAAAAAGAGATACTACTAAAACGAACATTGCGAGCCGTGCGAGCTGCTCCTCTAAACTGCTTTTTACGAGAACTTTTGGTTTTTGGCAAATAATCTGTTTATTTATAGAAAAATTGCTTATTAAATACAAAAATTTGTTTAATACGTGTTATAAGCATATGTTTGTAACGTTAATGTAACAATAATATACACATAACAAGCGTCATTTATTGAGACAGAAAAAAATTCTTTAGACGTAATTTTTTTTTTGCAAAAACCGAGGCTGTTTATTATACAGTTAATTAAATTTTTTTGGTTTTGCGTTTTTTATTTTAGTTACAACGATAATTATACTTTTGAGATAAAAAAAAAACATTTGTAAGAGCTGTAAATTGCTCCCGTAAACCGTTTTAGAAAGTGTGGCCGAGAGCCAGAGCTACATCTCTTGCTTCCCACCGAGCCCTTCCAGTCTGTGCTAAGTGGTGGATGTAAATTAAATTAAGCGAACAATCTTCGAACAAAACATAAGATTGATTTGAATAAAAATAAAGAGCCTTCTTCCACTCAGCTTAATCAGCCAACATAGAAAAAAGCAAAATCAAGTATGTTAAATTTCATAGAAAGTACTAGTAAATTTCATAGAAAGTACAAAGTTTAGTCATTAGTTGAACAAACACTGATGAAGTATGGTATTAAATTTAGTCATATACTTGCATCGACACAAGATGCAAGTATATGACTAAATTTATATGAATCAAAAACCAGTTTTGCATTAATCATGCTATTTATTTGGCTCTGATAGACACTTTTTACAAAAAAGTGTCTGTAGTTGATAAGCCAGTCAATAAAGTATCAGATTCTGAAAGTATCAGATTCTGATGAGGAAACTGAAAATCAGTTTAACTCTATTTCTGAAGATCATAATTTTATCTTACAATTTTAGATGTTGACATTAATGAAGTATTATAAAACTCAAGAAAGATTTTTCAGAAAATTTCCAGTAAAAAATGACCTATTGTAACGATATGTTGAGAAGGAACAAGGTAAAAAACTTTCACTTATATAAGACTGTAAAACCAGATGGAATTCTCTTATACCTATGACGGAGAGATTTGAAAAACTTAAAGTTTGCATAAAAAATGCATTGGATGAATTAGGGCGTGAAGATTTATACAATGAAGAAGGCTTTTCTATCTTGCTAAATTTAATTCAAATATTAATCGCAGCAGAATTGTCAGTAAAAGAACTGAGTAAAACCACATCAACTTTACTCACTGCTGAAGGAGAACTGACATTTTTATTTACTCAAACGCAACAAAACTGTACAAGTTTGGGAAATAAGTTTAATAACTCATTAAAAACGAGAATTTCAGAATGGCGAAACAAAGAATCAGTTACAATGTATAAATTCTTGCAAAGTAGAACTTTTCAGAAAATAGAGTTGACAGAACTTTCATCCTTGTCTAAGGCTGCTACATTGTCCTTGGCTACTAGGTTAGCTGAAAGATTATTTAGTGATTCAGATTTACAACCAACTATAAATGAGGGTTCTAACAAAAATCAAGTCGAGTTGATTGCAACAGCATCGGAAACGCCATCTTTAGCGCAGCAATTGCTGCAATCAATATCTGAAGTTTTGCAGGTTGCAAAAGTATGTAAAAAAGGAAACAAAAACATTTTTTTTTATCATCCTTTCAAAACAAATAAAAAATGATAAGTGTCTCTAAAACAAAGTTGGCAACTGTCCAAAACTTATTAAATACTCTGGCATCAATCCAACCTTCATCAACGGAAAGTGAGAGAGTTTTTTCAATCGCCGGTAATTTCAGTACAAAATTACGTTCTTCTTTGAAATTTGATCTGCTGGATACATTAGTCTCTCTTAAATTTTATTTTATTAAAAAAAACAATTTTTAATTTTAAAAAAGCTATTTATTCATTGTTGAAAAAATTTTTTTTGCTAAATTTTGTTTTCTTACACTTTTTCTTTGTTTTCTTTTGTTTACAGATTTAATTCTAGTATATAAATTCCGTGTCAGATAGTTAGACGTACAAAGATCTCGACCTACTAAGTTGTTCTACAAAAAGAATATCTACTAAAAATTGGGACTAATTTTTAGATAATCTACTGAGGCCTAAATTAACTTCAACCGATTATAGTCTTTTTTTTATTTTCCACCGATTTATGACGTTTTCGTTTTCGACCGATTTATTTTTCGACCTATTTTATAGATTTTCATTTTCAACCAATTTGAGATAAATTATATTTCAACCGATTATCTGCTCTGTGTTTTTAACGGTTTTTTTTAATCAACAGATTTTTTTTTAAATTAACAATCAATAAGTTTTCTAAGCATTCATCGTACCTTATACCTTCCGATATTAAAGACAGCGCTCCAACCACTGCGCCAAGGCTGATCAAACTTGGCTCGTATCAAAATCAATATCAAAAATCAACAACAAAATATACAAAATACATACCGGAAAATCGTAGTTATAAAGCTGAAAAATACAGTAGGTTGAATATTCAGTAGGTTGAATATTCAGTAGGTTGAAAATTCAGTTGGTCAAAAATACCAGGGCCGACGACGCCGGGGGCGACCTGCTCCTCCCCCCCCCCCCCATGCACACGCTTTATTTCTAAAGAACTTTTTTTTTTTTCAAGAAAATTCAAGATATAAAGAACTTTTTTTAGGAATGGACTGTTGTGCCCAAATCCCCCCCCCCCTCAACTTCGAAACCCGTGTAGTCGGCCATGAATACAGTAGGTCAATGATTTAGTAGGTTGGAAAATTAGTATATGTTTTAATTAGGTGTAAATATAAAAATCAAAAATTGTCGGTGGAAAATCAAAAACGTCATAAACTAAGATTTACGAAATTTCAAAGTTAGGTTTAGTTATTGGCCATCATAAATTCAGTAGGTAACAGTGAATTTATACAGAAATCATAAAAACTCCCTTTTATAATAAAAAAACGGTGTAAAACCGTTTGAACTAAAAACCGGTTTTTTGAAAATTTTAAGACCCTATAGAAGATGCCAAACCCAATAGAAGATGCAAGTAGTGCCGCTACATTGACTGAGGGTTATGGTTTGGGCAGGCAATCAATCAGTTTCAAAAAATTATTTATGTCAAAATATATAATAAAGAACGCGCTATTAAAGTTAAATAAATTATTTGTATACATTTTCTTGTCAATAACATTATAAATCTCAAGAATGTAAAGCATTCTTTTGTTTGATATTAGCGCGCGAGTAAATTAATTGACTCTAAGTAAAAACGTTTGAAATGATATAAATGTTGCCTTCTTTTGGAAAACCAATTTATAAAATTTGTTCGATTGCTGAAGTATTTTATATTTGAAGAAAATTATTTATTTAAAATTTTACTTTAAAGATATACCTTTTAATGGAAAAAGTTTGGCGGCGTGTATTTCAGACATCCCTTTTAGTAAAAAAGAAATAAAACAGCAGGTGGAAGTACTAGTGGTTAACATGGCCATCAAAAGAGTCAACATAATATACATTTGTTAAAAAGAAACATAAAAGAACGCTCAAGAGAACCGGCAATAGCTGTAGCATCAAAAATTACTTCTTCTTTTTTTAAAAAAGTGGAACTTCTTGAAGCTGTACTTTCAAGAATGATTGCAAAAGTTTTGTAGATCTAAAGATTTAAAGATGCTATTGAAAGCTAAAGGATTACATAGAGATACCAAAATTGTCCAAAACTCACCTACCAAGAATGATAAACTACTGCAAAAGTATGTTCAAGAAACTGTCGGAAAAGAACTTTCTCTAATTTTAGATCGCTGGAAAGATTTTTAAAACTTAACGATGTTGTTTTAAAAAGTCTGATAGGTTTAAAAATGGACATAGATTTTAATGACAGCGAAGTAAAATTACTTTCAAACATAATATCAAACTTGCAACCTATTAACTTGGCCATTTAAACACTCTGTACTGAAAAGGCTAATTTATATGTAGCCAATCTAACATTAAAATTTATGCTAGATGAGCTAAGTAACCAAAACATCCAAAAAAGAATTAATAAGTTGCATTAAACTGAGAAGATTACAGAAGTTTTACACTATATAACAAACCCTAATGTGGTTCTATTTGTTCAAGACAGTTATGTTATTTTTAATATCAGCAGTAATTAATATAAGCCGCAATTGTTAAAAGTATTGTTGATATTGCAAAAAGCATTTTGAAATGATAAATGACTTAATTGATAAATCACTTAATTGATAAATCAGATTCAGATTTGAATAACAACCTCATTACTTTTAAACCAAAAACTGATTTTACTATGAAGGAAAAACTTCATTTTCATATTAAAAAAATAGAGACAAGAATCAAGAAATAACTGTGAAGAAAGTAAAATAAAGATACAATAAAGATCTGAATGTGAGTTAGAGTTCATTCAACAAGTAGTAAGTATATTTAAATAATTTTTAATTATTTTAATGACAATTCGTCCAGTTAGTGTTGAACTTGAAATATTAAATTCCGTTGCTATACTAACTTGTACTAAAATTAGATCTCGGTTAGGAGACAAGACATTGGATAATTTAAGTTTTTTACGTTGTTAATTTTTGAAAAATGTTATTTAATAAAATGGTATTTCATTGTTATATTTGTATTAATCTATAGATATTAAAATATTTACCGGTATTTTGCAGCTATACCGGTATTTCAGTTTTTATTTACCGAGTTACTGGTAAATAAAAAATTTGGTAAATTTACGAACCTTATTTGTAATGATGTTTTTGATTAAATTAATTTGATATATATAAAAATAATCTTTAAAGATTAATTTTATAATTATTTTAAAACTAATGAAAGCTAAAACAAACTATTCGATTAAATCAATAGAGCTTTAAAAATTAAAATAATTTTTTAAAAATATGAAAATCAATGAGGATATTTGTAAAGAAAATCATTTGAAAGATTTATGGAGATTAACTTAGAAAAAGTTTTAAAATCTAAAATAAATACAGTTGACTCTCGAACCCAAACTCTTTAACAATAAAATAATAATTAAGTACTCACTTAAATTGGTAATAAAAAAATATTTTATAAGTAAATAATAAAACTTTTATTAAAAAGAACTGTATTGTAACCTATTAAAAGCAACGTATAACAACTTATAACAAGATAAAATATATTTTAATTGAAATAGGTTTAATAGCAAAATAACGTTTAATAGTAATATTACGTATATCTACGTATTATTAATAATAATAATAATAATAATAATAATAATAATATAATAATTATATATATATATATATATATATATATATATATATATATAAACAACTTTAAAATGTATTCTACAAAATAGAGTGCTCAATGTTCTTAAAAAAACAGAGCATTTTACACTGTTTTCCATCAATAAAGACTCATCAGAAATGAATCTTTATTGATGAAACACTGTAAGTTATATATATATATATATATATATATATATATATATATATATATATATATATATATATATATATATATATATATATATATATATATATATATATATATATATATATATATATATATATATATATATATATATATATATATATATATATATAATAAAAATTATATAACATTAAATATAAAAAAATATAAATAGTAAAAATACAATATTACGTATATATATACAATTTTATATATAATAGCAATATTACGTATAATAGGAATAGTGACAAATTAAATGAAATTATACGAGTTTTAAATCAGAATAATAATTCATCAAAATTTTTTTTTTTTTTTACTTTATTTCACTTTATATTTACATAGATTATGATCTATGTAATTATTTTTTTTTGTATAAATAGAAACCTTGATATGAAATTTCCCACCCCCTGCCTAATGGTCTGGATACGTCTCTGCTTATGCGCCTAGGGGTTGTAGTAGTTGCTGAGATTTAACCAAAACAAAATTCAGTTGTTTACTGTTAATTAATAATTTCAATTTATCAATATTTTTATCTTTATGATTAGGAACACTTTTATAAAGTAGTTTATTTTTTTTACGTATTTTTTAATTTTTATTATAAATATTTTTGAATCGTTCACTACTTATTTCTCATGGAAACTATCCGATCCGTTATTAAGTTAAAATCTAATATGATCTTAATCGTGCTAACCATTTTCTTACTTCTGATTACATTCTTTACCTCTTTAAAATATCGTTGTCGTATTTTGGCCAGTTACTCCTATATCTTTTCTCTTTAAGACGCGATTGAAACATTTAAAATAAAGTTAGACCTGCTCCAGCTGCTAATCTTAATCCACTGTCCAGTTGTTGTATGATTGCATATCTTTTTTATTTCTACAAATCTAACATGTTTGTTGTTCAGCGAGCAACAATCTCTCACCAATCAATCTTGTGTGACTTGTAATGCACTTTTTTTTTTGTCCTTCACACTTTTGTTCAAAATTTCACTAATTTTCTTTATGAAAGTTTTCACGTTTTTGAATTCTCTCGCATCTTCATGTTTTCCTGACTCAAAAAGTTTACAGCTTTTTAACTCTTCTGTCAACTCTCTTAAGGCTATTTACTTTCTTGTAAGTCCCAACTTAAGTAATGGGTGCTTGCAGCTTTGTTAAAAGCGAATATGTTTAAAAAAACAGTATTTTTTTTTTAATGTTATTTTAAACTTAACTTTGTTGATTTAAACATTTTTAGAAAATTTTGTTTGAGTTATTCAGAAAAAAGCCGGGTTTTTCTACTGGGAATCAAATTAGTTACTGTTTTGTAACTGAGAATTTTATTTCTGTTACTAACAAAGTTAAACAATCATATATACCCAGAAAAAAAGCTCTATAAACTTTTAAAACATATAGTCTAAAGAAATTATATTGAGTTCTATAGAATTTCTATAGAATCTCTGTTAATTTTTATAAAAATTCTTATAGAACTTTTTTTTCTACTTTTTTCTTCAGAAAAAAAATATTTTATAGCAATTTCTATAGAAATTAGTAGACATTCTATAAAAATTCTATAGAAGTTCTATAGAATTTCTATAGGTCATACGTTTTAAAAGTTTATAGAAATTCTATAGAACTTTTTTTCCTGGGTAGGCAGAAAAACAGAAATCAAAATTTTTTTAATAGGCAGCTTGGTTTAACAGTTTTTAACTATAAAAACCAACCGTGTTGTTGTTTATTGTATCGTCTATTGTTAAAAGAATTTAAAAAAAGTTTTATTATTATTGGAACTCACAGTTTCTAATCAGCCTTCTATGTTTTTGTTTTGGCTTCTAAAAGCCAAGACAAAACAATTTGCAAATAATTCCTTTCACTTTAATCCCAATTTTTATTTTTCATTTTTGGTGTTGTTAATAATGTTCTTTTTAAAAACAGGTTTTGTTTTTTGCTCACTCTAAATAATTTGAAGCTTTTACTATAACGATCTTATTAAAAAGTAAGTTTATATCCCGGTTTACTTTTATATGGATATTTTGGACTTTTTTTTCTTTTTTTTTACTTGTTTTTATAGAAACACATAATAATGTGAATAAATGAAATAACAGTATTTATAGTAATTTAAATTATTTTATTAAAAAAAATTTATTAAAAAAGAAAAATATTATAAAAGGGAATGTCGTCTTATACTTAAAAGTATAAGTTACATTGCTGTCATTATCATAAGTAACAATATAATTAATAATAAATTGTTATTAGAATGTAGTCACCATGCATATAGAAATTGTATATATATATTATATATTTTATATATATTATATATAAAAAGTAGTAGTATTTTTAAAATCTGAACTATTTTAAAAAATTTTTTCTAAAACGAAAAAAAAAAATAAAACATTTATCTTAAAGATATTTAATTCATTGGTAAGTTTCATCGTCTGAATTGAAGATTTTTCGACGATAGCTCCCGGCACTTTTTTTTCTTGAAACTCGTCTCTTCAATAGTTTGATAAAATTATGCTTATGGTTTTTCTTGTACTTGAGGTTCGTTTGTTTTAGATTATCTGTTTCACAGAAGATCTCCTTGTATATTTGCATAAGTGATTTATATAAGTATTCTGCATCAGAAAGGTGTAAAGTAGTTTCACATATCTCATATGTAGCCATTTTTTCCCTGGTCTAGAAAATAAACAAACAATAAATTAATAAAAATAATAATAATAAAAAAAAGGAAAGCGAAAAGCAAGTAAAATATTGTTTTTTTTTAATTATTTAAAAAAAAACAATATTTTACTTGCAAAAACAATAAAGTAAATAATTATTTTTATTAAAATAGTTACAATAATAATCAAAAATATAATTCTTTCTTGTAAAATATTAAGTATAAGTGACTACATTTATTTTGAAATAATTAAATTTTAAACGGAAATATGTAAATTTATGCACTAAACTAAATTTCCTGTTATTTAAATAATTTTTTAGCTAGAAAATATTTTGAGTTTCATTTCATAAAACTTTTGTTTATTTTAAAATCAATCAAAGAATGTCTTTTTAGGAATGTAAATACTAAGTTTTATTTGTATTCAAAACAATTATTTTATATTTGAGCCCAAATTTTACGAGATTACAATATGAATAATTAAGTTTAAGCTGATAAAGCAAATTCAATTTTTAAATGCTCGATTTAAGCCTTCGAAGTTATAGAGTGGAAAACAATAACTTTAAAGTTAAATTTCTTAAAATTTTTAATTTTAATAGAATACCATTCACTATTAGCGAAAGCATGAACTTTTCAGTTTCTTCATATAGTACTCATGCACACTTTCATTTTATCTCGCACTTTAAAAAACTAAGAGGAAGGAATGTTTATATCTACGGGATGATTGAGAAATAAAGGCGAGTCAAAGTAGACATACTTATCAGAGGATATTACAACCTGATTTTTGTTAATAAACTTATTTTCAAGTTTATATTACTTTATGTTTTAGTGAGAGCATCAAACCCAGCCTAATAGACCTCCTGATAACGTTTAATTAGACGTCATGTATGTGTGTGTGTGTGTGTGTGTGTGTGTGTGTGTGTGTGTGTGTGTGTGTGTGTGTGTGTGTGTGTGTGTGTGTGTGTGTGTGTGTGTGTGTGTGTGTTTATATATATATATATATATATATATATATATATATATATATATATACATATATAGATATATATATATACATATATGACTTCTATGAAGCCTACGGTCACACCAAACTCTGAATAAAATTTCAGTCTGATTCGTTAAATAGTTAGAGATTTATGGCTTACATTTTAATATTTTTTTTGCTACGTAAACCTCAAAGCGTTACTGATTCCTCTGATATTCGGCCACTATTTTCAAAATAATGGTCAGATTAGTGTTCTACTATGTAATATCACCAATTTTTATTATATTTGTTTTGTTGGTAAATGTACCACTTTCATTTCATAGACCAAAATATTGGTTTTCTATTTAATGCGTGATTTGACTTATGCATAATGTAAATATCTCAGCATTTTCTAAAGTGTAAATTACTGTCAAAATGCATAAAAATGCTTAAAAATGGTAGAAAAGATTTTCTAGGGATACCTACATAGAAATTAAAAAATATTTATTTCTCCTAAAACGAAAAAAATGTAAGAAAACCAAATATTTTTTATATTGACTAAGATTTTTTGCTTCAAAAACCTAGAGAAGATAATTAAGATAACTGACCGCTAAAAGGTTTGGAGCGCCAGTCCGACAGTTCCTTCCCAGTCCGAAAAAATTCAATCTCAACAGAACAGCGTTGTTTTGAAACAAAACTTGTAAAAATTTAATGCAAGTAATTGCTGAGGCGCAAAAAAATAAAATCTTAGTTAAAAGAAAAAAATCTCTATCAAAAGAGAAAGATGTTATGAAGGGGAGAATAGTTCATTAAAGAGATGTAAAAATCGTGCTTTAAATTGTGTTATCAAATAAGATCTCATATAAATTGTCATTAAATGTGACAAGTATCATTAATTTAAATAACTATTTCCTTGTAAGGATAAAAATATTCAAAAATTATTTCCTTGAAATTTAAGTGGATATTTCCTTGAACTGAACTGTTTTTAATTAATAATATTTGTAAGTATGTTTAGTGAATTGTTATCAGAGACGATATTCTACAAGTTAAATCGGAGGGGGGGGGGGGGGAGGGGTCTGAATCCTTAAAACATACCAACTGACTTCAAAAAATAGGTCATCAAAACTAAATCTCAACCGACTGAATTGTGTCTAATAACCGGCTAGCCGATTAAATTCGTAAAAAAACCGACTTCAACTTGAAAATCACCTTCTTTGGAAGGAGGAGGCGGCGGGGGGGGGGGAACATACTCGTAAAAGTGCTTCCGATTGTTATCCAATATAAATTTAGGTTAAATTTTGTTAAAAGTAGAGTTTAATTTAATGAAGTTAGATTTAGTTAATTGCCACAATGCCAATTTAAGTGAAGCACAGTTATAATGGATCCTAATGATGCCAACCTAGTTGACCCCAAAAACGCGACTTACATGGACAGATAAAGCGCACATATCCAGGTATCCTATGGTGCAAATTTTGAAGTTTTTTAATTTTGTTTGCGCAAAAAAATTTAATCTGAATGCTTAAATTGAGTGAAGTTTTGACTTTATAGTGTGCATGTAAAATCACCAGTAGAAAAAGAACTACTATTATTAATATGATAAAAATTGCTGCAATTGTAGCCTTTGGCCACACCAAACTCTGAATAAAATTTTAGTCTGATTGTTTAAATAGCTTAGGATTTATAGTAGTTTTAAATTAAATTTTGCTTTTTGCTACTTATAACTCAAACCATTAAACCAATTACTGTGATATTTGGTCACTATTCTCCACATAATGGGCAATATTTTTTCAATAATAATATTTTCAACATAATAATATTTTCAAAAATAATATTTTCAACATAATAAATTCAACATAATGAGCGTTATTTCAACAATTTTTATTATAATTGTTTTATTGGTACCAGTATCATTTTATAGACCAAAATATTGATATATTATATACAGCCTGGTTCAAATCGGCTTATGCATAGTGTGAGTATATCAACATTTTCTGAGGGATAAAATACAAATAAATGCTAAAAAAAAATGAAAAACTATGTCAAAGACGGTAAAACTAACAAAAAACGTCTCTGTTAAAAATTTTTTATTGACTCCTTAAACCTTCTTAAATACATTTACTTACAAAATAACTTGTCAAATTAACTAAGTCAAATTAACAATTTGAACCTTTTGTTTTTTACAATGTATTAGCATCAAATAGCGTCTGATTACATTTGAAGACATGTTCTTTAATTTTCTTTACAAAATGACGGTGAAAATGTTCATTATAAACCTGGCTAATCTCTAATGGTTCAAATTATGCTGTTCTGGTTCAAATTATACTGTTCTGGTTCAAACTATGCTGTTCTGGTTCAAATTATGCTGTTCTGGTTCAAATTATGCTGTTCTGGTTCAAATTATGCTGTTCTGGTTCAAATTATGCTGTTCTGGTTCAAATTATGCTGATCTGTAAAGATGCTAGCTGTTCAGATCAAGTATGCAGCGCAACAATCTTTCATTGTGCTCTGGATGATTATTGTATTGCTTATACTTTGATAAATGTTGATAAAAACCTTGATAAGCAGTTTTGAATGATTGTTAATTTTGGGGTCCCACGGGGATCATTTGTGACTGGTGAAATCTTTGAAAAGGAAGAAGATGGTGTGAATTTTGGGCGTTACGCTTGCACCAGTTATCATTAATTAATAAAAAAAATTAAAATTTCAAAAGGGTGTTATTAAGTAACACTCTTCTGAAATGTTCCATTTTTTTACACAAAAAATGCAAAGCAAACCTTGTTAACTTAGTTGATACTTTTGAATACTACAATTATACGAACGATCATGTGTGTCAGCAAATTGCTAGAGCACATCCAAATTTCATTTGCTTGAACCGGCTTCCATGATACGGGTCCAGTTAAATATGGAGGACCATTTTTTTTTTAACATCTTTGCTTCCAACAAGGCTGCAAGCAACTAATTATTTATTAAAAGCAATTATGAATGTTATGATTAAAAGCAACTAACTAAAATTAAATTTGGAAGTTTCTGGAAGAGAAAAGATGGAGATTGAAGAGCAAGAAAACGATTGACAGACGACTTAAAGGATTGCAAGTTATATGAATCATAAAAGCAAGATGAAGGAAGTGAGTTCCAAAGAACTGATGTTCGAAGAAAAAAACTTGAGGAATAAGAGTTTTTGGAGCACTTAGGAATAGTCACAGAAAAAGGATGAGACTTAATTGAATGACGAGTAACACAAGAATGAATTTTAGTAGATGGCACAAGAGGCACTAGCTCTTAAGAGTGGTGCCCATTATAGTATTTGTAGAAAGTAGAAAGAGAAGCAACATTACGACGATGTAAAAATGGTTAGAGGTTGGCTGCAAGAGCATGTCCAACTATGTTTCCTATGTACTTTTGCACCTTTTTTAAAAGAGAAAGAGCATCATTAGAAGATCCGCCCCAGATATGGAAACAGTATTCCATATAAGGCCGAATTTGAGATTTATAGAGATAGAGAACAGAATCCGAAGTAAGAAAGTGTCGAGTTTGATAAAGAGATGCAACTTTAGCTGATGCTAATTTTGCATCGGATTTGATATATGGTTTCTAAGAAAGATCAGAAGTAAGAGTTAATCCTAGAAGATGAAGGATAGATGACTTATCGAGTACGTTACCGTTCATAAATGTAGAAAGTTCTAAATTATTGCAATAATGATTGGCTGAAAAAAATTATCTGAATTAAATTTCACCGGTCACTGTGAGGCCTAAGCTGTAGCAGAAGTGAGATCCTTTCAAAGCTCAAATGCCCCCTTCAAACAATCAGAGAGAGTGGGCTTCTTATCATGACAAGAATAAATGGTAGTATCATCAGCAAACAATGCCACCTTAGATATAAGAATACCTGGAAGATCGTTAATGTAAATTAAAAAGAGCATAGGGGCAAGTAGTTAGATGAATCATATCGCTCTCCATAATTTTTGAAAATGGGGATAATAGATGCCGCTTCTCAGCAGGCTGGAAAACAAGACTCTGATAAGCACTTTTTGAATAGTTTTGAAAGTATAGACGACAGCTCCAGAGAACACTTCTGCAAGACTATAGCAGGTATGTTGTCTGGGCCACAAGCTGCAGAAGAGTCTAAGCATGAAATCATTTTCGATACAGAAGCTGGAGTAATACGAATGTCAAGCAATGGATCAACCTGTTTGACGGCTATATCAAGTAGAACGCAAATAGTGGAATCAAGAGATGATATTGATGAAAAGTTCTTAGCAAACAATTCAGCTTTGTCTTTAAGAGAGGTGATATAGTCTGAACTATACAAGAGAAATGGAATCACAGATTTACCCTTATCATTGATACTATTAAAGAATCTCAAGAAGTCATGAGAGCTGAATTTTTGTGATTAAATACGAGATTTCATGACCTGAAAATAGCGGGCTTTGGCGTTAGACAAAAACTTTTTATAATGGTTTCTAGCAGTAATAAACAGACGCCTGTTTTCTGGAGAATTGTTTTGCTGATAGATATAAAAGTAATGCTTTTTCACAGTGCAAGGAAAACCATGGAGAAGAGTGAGGCTTGATTTGGACTCGTTGAGAGGGAATAAAAGATTCCATACCAACCACGAAGTTATGTATGAAGCACATTTGTCGACAGGAAGACGAAATATTTCTACCCAAGAGCCATCACGAAGAAAATCACGAAAAGAGTCCCAGTCAGCTTTAAGATAGTTGTAAGAGGTACAATGATAGGGGTATTAAGATGATGAAGAAGAATAAGATAATAGTGTTAGAGAGATCAAACCGTGATCAGAAGCACCTTAGGGGGAATGTGGAGAAGCTGAGCTCTGACTAGGATAAAAAATAATACATAAGTCGAGTAGAGAAGGTAAATGATTCGGGTTGTCTGGAAAGCGAGTTGAAAAGTTGACTATTAGGGATTGAACAAGGCAAAAGTTGTGGGCTTTAATGCCTGCAGAGTCACTGACACTAGAGCCAAGCCATTCAGTGTGATGAGTATTAAAGTCACCGACAACAACTATTTTAGCTGATGGATAAAGAGAGAGGGCTTGGTCAATATGATCAGAAATAACATCAAAAAGAGTGCAGTCTTGAAATGAAGGAGAGCAATATAGAACAAAGAGAAAGGCAATAGAGTGAAGAGGTGCTAAGCGAAAGAACAATAAAGAATAGTCTATGGATTCAAACCTACTTTCCCGACAAATGGGTGAATTCTTACGAATGTAAATGCCCAGGCCAAGTATGTGACTGTTTGAGTCTTTACGAATTAAAGGAAGATAACCATTAACGCTAAGATCACAAGATGAGACAGCTGAACTCAAATTAGTCTCACAAAGAGCAAGTAGGTCTGGTAAACTTTGCAAGAGTTAAGACTCAACAGAAGAAAAGTTACTTCGAAGACCACGAATATTAGTGAATGATAGGTTTAGAGAACTTGGTTATGATGATGGTTTTTTGTGTTTTATAGTTTTTGTTACTTTGTTCATTTTTGTATTTGTTAAAAAACTTAACTTAAAGCATAGACAGTGCTCAGTGCACTATTTAATAGCCCAAGCGATTGCCTCATTACTATTAATAAAACCAAAGCCGTAATAAAGAGCTCCAAATGTGGCCTTGACAAAGCACACCAAAAGTATGAACAGAGACACCATCCATGCGCAACATAGCGCTGTTAATACTTTTATATTTTTCAGCTGTTGATGGAATCAGCCTCTCTGAGAGCTACCACAGAGTTCGGGAAACCTGACTATCAGCCAGCATAAGAACCATAAAACTGAGTTATAGAGCTGTACCCTCATTAGGAGATAATAGAATGAGTTGCCTAGTCATAAAAACAGAGACACAAGCAAAACCCATGCATTGAGTCAAGAAGATCCAGCATTCAACATCCTAAACTGGAAACAATTTATTAAAAATACTTCTGCGCCAGCCTAATAGAGGAAGAAGGGGTGCGAGGCAGGTCAACAGATAGTTTCTGTTTACCCTTAAGTTTTTGCCTAGGAGGCCTTCTACAAGACAGTAGCCGGATGTATTTAACATCTGCCCAAGAGTATTTTTATAGAGGTACCATCTGTAGCCTTTACTCAACCAAGGGCCCCAAGGCAGGGGGTGTTTAAGTCGGAGTTGGCATCTCCTAGCCTTTGCCTAAAAAGACGTATCCTACAGGACAGCAGGATATGAAACAGGTTGTACTGGGTTACACGTTACCAGTAGTAGGATAACCTGATCTGACACAAACCTGACCTGACAGCTGGTCACTTAACAGTTTCTTGCTAAGCATTTTTAAGTATCTTGTAAAGATGATTGACAACTAAGTCTGACAACTAAAGCCTTGATTTGATTGAGCCTAGTGTTCACAAGTTTCTAGATTTGGCAAGACACTTAGATTTGACGTCACACCATGTGCAAGGCTGCATACTTGAATGGATTTGAAGACTATATATTATATTTGAAACTTTTATATCACAAGCCAAAATTAGTTTACCTCCGTTTGCATTATTTGGTACCAGATTTTTTCAATATTGGAGTGAGTTTCAGGCAAATCATTCTGAGAGGTTATTTTTGTAGGGTAGCTAGTTTCATCTCTTAACGCAGTATTAACAATTTCCAGAAAAAACTTGAAAAAACTTTGAATTACTCATGGCTTATCACAGGTGAAGAAATTGCTCAAGTGTTGACCTGCTTTTAGAACATTCATGTAAATATTCAGGGGCGTGTCTGCTACGTCGTTGCACGTACCCAAAAACTTAAATAAAAGTTTTTTAACTTGATTATATTATTGAAAAAAAAAATTTCTTATTATATATAACTATAAAAACCAAGCTACAGCAATAGTTAAACAAATTATGAACGGTTAATTGTCTGAGACGGCTGGAAAAAAATTAGAGACCGGAAAACCTGGTAGTATTTCGGTTTCATAATTTTTCGATTATTTAAAAAAAATAGTTTCAATTTTTTGATGGAGGCTAAACTAACTTTTGAGTTGTATAACTTAATTAGAAACTTGAATTGAGATACCTTTTATTTCGTCATATAAAACTTTATTATTTAAATATTTTATTTTATTAGTTTAAAAAAAATCAAAAGACAGAACTGATTTTTAATATGGATGTTTGAATTGTGAAATCACGGCATGGATACTTTACAAAAGCTTTTTATTCCTGTGGTTTTCTGTCTCAAAGAATTTCTTTAAATATCAATAGAATACTTAATCGTGCAACCTCGTCTACTGCTTCTTCTACTGGAGTTAATAACAAATTTTGATTTTATTGTTGGACTGTGTATAACAAGACATGTTTTTAATTTAACTTTTTATTTACACGATTGCGCAACCAAGTAATAATGATATTTTTCATAGTTTGAATCTTATTCAAGCATTAAATGATTTTGCCAGCATACTTAGAAATATCGTTTATCAAAACCTTCAAATATGTTTTGAGCAAGCCTAAACATTGTATTTCAAATTTTTTTAAATTGGTAATCACTGCTTCTTTGCTAGACAATCTGAGTACTGAGTTTAACACAATGTTTTATGATACAACTTTTAAGTGTTATAAAGTATATGTCTTTTAGTTTCTTCGTTCTAATCTATAGTTTTTTCAAAAAACAATTCCAGAAAGTCAGTGTTTTGTTATACTAGTAGGAAAGACATAACTTTGAGTGCCTTTTATTTAACCAAAGGCTTTATTACGTGAGTTTGATCTGTGGGAAATTTAGTTGAATTTCACTTAACTAAGTTAAACAAAACAAAAATTAACTGCCACAATTTCAAAAATGAACTCTATTATTACTAAAACATTACAAGCAATAAACCTTTTCTTTACTGAGGCGCCTAAATGGTTATAAGAGAATGGTAAGAAGAAGTTGCAAAGCAAAATGGGGTAGATAAAGTCTAAGTTGTTTAGCTTAGCTTTTCGAGCAGAGTTGTCTATAGATAGTAATCAAGTTTTTAACAAGTTTGTTATAAATATTTATGAATTGTGTTTCAAAAAATGGTTTTGCTACCTTTTGTTACACAGCTATTTTCGTAGCCAGACAACTTAGTAAAAACATTATTTTCGTAGCCAGACAACTTAGTAAAAACATTATTTTCGTAGCCAGACAACTTAGTAAAAACATTATTAAGCATTGTACAGTCATTACAATACGTTTTTTGACTCTTGGTAAGTATTTATAAAGTTTATTTATAATTAAAAGTTGTTTATAAAACTATA
The DNA here is from genome assembly GCF_038396675.1 of Hydra vulgaris. Lineage (NCBI taxonomy): Eukaryota > Metazoa > Cnidaria > Hydrozoa > Anthoathecata > Hydridae > Hydra > Hydra vulgaris. Next base: position 36,610,278 of record NC_088929.1, read on the forward strand.
TTAAAAAATTTACACAACAAAATCTTGCATTTAAAAAATTATAACCTGTTTATATTTTGCATAACGTTAACTGAGTATTTTCAAAAAATTGATTTGTTTAATTTGCATAAATCATATTTTTAGCTTTAGTGACCATTTTAGCGATGTTATTAGTCATTTAAAGAATTATCAAAATACTCTTATAAAATACACTCAATCCGGTCAAAACCAACAAAAAATAGGGAGGGGGAGGGGTTATTATTTTTTTATGGACTTACCCGAAAAATTTCCTGTAAACGCCCGCTGAAAATTTGGCTCTATTATTATGCTATTTGATGTTATGTTTACAGTTCTGACAAGATTTTTTAATCCGTTGTTTGACCCGTATTTTTTTGTAAATTTAAAAGGGCTAGAGAGGTCAATTTTAGAACGCTTAATGGTGGCCGGGCACTACTTTGACCTAGAAGCAAGTATATGAATTTTACGTTTATAGTAAACTCTGTTTAGAAAGTTTGCTTAAAACTTTCAAATTATTCCTTTTTTTAATAGATTAGAAACTTTTCAAAAATATACTTCTTTAAATCTATCTAGTCTCATATCTTAACAGTCAAAACTTTTTAAGTGAAGTGGAACATATTGGCAGATTTATAAATGAATAAGTTTATTTTTTGGTTAAAGATAGGAAGGAGGCGGGAGAGGGGGCAGACTTCTTTCATTATATATGAAGGCGATGGATGAAACACTTGGTGTATATTGAAATATGTTTTTATACTAATTTTTTTCATTTTAAATTATAAAATAAATATTGATATTGTTAAAACATTTTTTATACATTTGGTGCATAATATTTATTTTTGGGCAGCAAACATGGCGATGCAGCTTTCCCTCTGGTTTTCTGGTTATGTCAGGAGATTAGAGCCTAGTAAACACGGGAACGTACAAAAAACGTACGATGAACGTTCAGAAGGAACGTCTCGAACTCGTTCTAAACTGATCCTAGATTAGACGCTCAAAGACGTCCTTTCACGACGTTCTATAGAAGTCGTAAAAAGACTTTCCGTCCAAGAGCAGTTATACAAAATTGGTCTAGAAAAGACGTCTTTTAAACGTTAAAAAGACGTTCTAAACGTCTTTTGAACGTTTAAAAAACATTTGTTATGCTATGAGCGTATTTTAGCAATCACAGAACTTGAAGGGTTTTTGGGACCAAAATTTAACATTCAGAAAACATAACAAAAGAGGCAACCAGCGTGCCTTATTTATTAGAAGAAACAAAACATAAAACTAAAAGTATACACAAGATTAAAACATATTTCAAATTACAGTTGTAAAAAATATTATAAAAACTGTTATCGTAGTTTAGTTTTTCACGGTCACCAACGCCTTTTTCAATCCGGCGCTCTTTTCAGGATAACTCAAACGCAATTTTCTATTTCTCGGCATACCTAGGCATGGTCTCAGCAAAATACAAAAAAGTTTATAAATAAGATTTATAGAATATAAGATAAAAAATAGAATAAAGATTCAATCAAGTTAGCTTATACAAATGTGAAAGCTAACTAAACTATTATTATTATAATGTAATAAGTAAATATATTTTAACAAAAAAAGACAACTTATTATCATGCGATATATAATAATTTGATCTTAGCCGCAAAACTAACAAATCAATTAATTTTATAGTCAGATTTTTAAAATTAAAAAAATCTAACCTTATCATTTAGAGATCATAACCAACCTTATTATTTAAATTGTTTATGAAGTTTGAGTTTTTTTTTTCGGAATTACATCCAAACTCTAAATATATATATATATATATATATATATATATATATATATATATATATATATATATATATATATATATATATATATATATATATATATATATATATATATATATATGTATATGACAGGAGGTTTTAGGCTACAGAATACATCACTAAAACCACATTATATAGGCTACACCTTTATCTAATATCGTGTGGTATTAGATAATATAATATCCCGGCCCCACCTAGATTTATATAAAATAAAGTATTTGTTAATGTAAATAAGTATTTGTTAATGTAAATATGCAACTACTAGCTTAAACTATTTGCAGACAGGTTTTATAAAAATAAATAGTTCTATTTTATTTCTATTTTTAAATTATTTTTTAAGTAATATGTTTGTTTGCAATTTATTTAAAGTATTGTAGCGTTGCTTTAGTGTATGGCTAATAATGGCTGGGTCGATTTTTACTGGCCCTATTTGATTTGTTTGTAGTAATATCATTTTTAATGCGTACGCAGAATTTGTTGTTCTTTCAGGTCGAACAAAAAAGCGCACCGCAGGGCCTCATTGAACTGGCCCGAGAAGAAAAGAAGTTTAAAAACATCACTAAGTTGTAAAATTTCATCCACCATTTTTAATTCTCGATTTAAAGAGTGAAGAATTTACTGCTGCAAAAAGTCAGAAGTTTTTTGACTCAATAAGGTCTAGTAATAATAGGAAACTTTATAACATTAAATGTAAACATTTATTTGTAAAAATAATGTTATAAACATCTTACATCTTGCAATTTTACTGTGAATATTAACAGTGTTATTACTGGTTTCTTCACCTGGATATGAAGATATAAAATTTACCATGTAGTTATTAGAAGTATAAATTAATAGGAATAGGAACATGGCAAAAACATGATATTTAAAATAATGTAACAGAAATTACTGGTATAAATGTTCGTTTGACATAAACATTTGAAGAGATACAGTTAGGTAAAAAAAAATTAATTTTTATTAATTTTCAGAAACTAGATTTTCATGGACAAGTCATTTTATTCTATAATTGTAACAGGAATAATAATTATAACAGGAATAAATAATTAAAACAGGAATAATAATGGAAAAAATATTATTATTAGTTTGATACAACAAAGGTACAAACAACTAAAACAACAGAAAATATAAAAGAAAAGTTTTTTTCAATCACAAAAACCGTACCACTTGTGGAGGGGTAATGTTGTAAAAGTATCTTTTTTGATTGGTTGACCCTTTCCCTATTCTCAGATTTATGTGAACCTATCAGAGAATTCAATGTATATGTAATGTTACATTCTTTATCATTTTATCGATTGGTAATAAAGACTAAGAGCCCTTCTTGACTAGACTACTGTTGATGAAGTTTGCTTTCAAATCATTATTAAGTCATAGCTACAATATAGTTTAAAGTTATTTTATTGCAATAGTTTAGGTTCATTAATAAGATAAATAAACATGAACAAAATTGACAGTTTATTGGCTAAATGTTTCTCATCATTGGGATCCGAAAACCAATTTTGGATCCAAAACATTTCAATTTTAATAGACAACATTCTCCTTGGAATCATATATAAAATATTAAAACAACTAACCAATACTAAGTGAAGTGAAGTTGATGTCGGAATTACCCGTTTTGATGAAAATGCTGTTTTTAGTGATATCTGCACAATTAATGCCATATCCCAAATTATGCATGAAAATAACCGAGTTAAAAAATTTTCTGAAGTATCAAAGTTGATAGAGATTGTTTTGGTCACGCCTGTGTCTATAGCTGATGCTGAACGGTGTTTTATTACTTTAAAAAGAGTTAAGACACTTTTGAGCCATTAGGGCAGTTTTCAGTCAGTTTTTGCTGGTTTTTGCGTAGGATTAAAAGATTCAATGCCATCAAATACTTTATTTTGAAAGTATGCTGGCGCTTAACTCTCTCAACTAATCAAAAAGTGCTAGCTTCCTAACAAACACCAAAGCATCAATTACACTGACATCAAGTCGTTGCGATATTGTTCGGTTAATATTTCCTGGCTCCACCAAAGTGTAATGTCACCGGCGCTACTGTATATATATATGTATATATATATATATATATATATATATATATATATATATATATATATATATATATATATATATATATATGTATATATATATATATATATATATATATATATATATATATATATATATATATATATATATATATATATATATATATATATATATATATATATATATATATATATATATATACAGTGGCGGCTGGTGGCATGTGAAAAGTAAAGATCAACAGTAAATGAAAAATTGCCAAAAAAATAGATCGTTCTGATAAAATTTGATCATTATTAATGGCGCCAGTTTTTTTTTGCACACACTTAGAAATGCCCACGAGGCGTCTCTCTCTCTCTCTCTCTCTCTCTCTCTCTCTCTCTCTCTCTCTATATATATATATATATATATATATATATATATATATATATATATATATATATATATATATATATATATATATATATATATATATATATATATATATATATACATATATTAAAATTTTTTATTTAAATCTCTTAACAATTTTATTTAATTCATGTAACTCTAATTTTTAAGTTTTTAGTTATATATTATTTTATTTTTATAATTTTAATAAAGGATTTTACGTCCTATATTAATTTGAACAATATTTCTTTGCTATAATAAAATTTATGTTAATTTTGAACAATAAGTACAATTTGCAGTAAGTTTTAATAATATTTTATTAAATTCTTTTTAGCTTCTTTATTTATTATATTTTATAGTAATAAATGTTCATATTTTATTTCTTAGTAATTAAAAGAAGTATATTATTAAAAAAAAGCAAATTAAATATGGCAGCATTTCACACTCGTAGTAATACTGACAACTTAACATTTGGGCAAGGTACTAATTTTCGAACAGCAATGATACCTACAAAAAGAGATGTTGTAAAATATTGCTTTTATGTTCGCAGAAATGAAGATGCTAGGTGTAGCTAAAATTTATAAATACGTTATAATCTCAACTATTTAATAAATTGGTTAATCTACGTTAAAAAGACGTCCGATAATTACGTAATTTAGACACTGCCAGGCAGTTTTTTTTATCTGAACGTCTAAAATTGAAGAGTTGAACGACTTCAGCGGCATTTACTTAGTTTAGTTTTCAGTTTTTGTAGACATATATTTTTGTAGAAATATATTTTTCATTTATTTTAATGGGTTCTAGTAAAATAACTAATGTTAAAATATAAAATTTGCCTTGGCAATTCGTCTTCGCTATTCTATTCGTAAGTTAGACATACAATGTTTAACTTACTTAACAAAGATCACCAACTAGAAGGTAAGTCATAGGACTTTGCACCCCATATGTAAGTTGTAATGCTGCCTAAGGTTAGCTCTCTATTTCTAAAATTCTTTGCCATTCCATTTTGCTATGTAAAAGTATTTTTGATGTTGGAAAAAAATGCCCTCTATTTCTTGATTCTTTCCTTTATATTTTTGTTACTAATTGCGTAACTGCAATTATTATTGTAATAACAATATAATATTATCGTGATATATTCAAAATTATCATAATATTACTATATTGTGTTAGTTTTAAAAATATTGACTTATTTTAAACTACTGTATAAAAATATATATTAAAAAAAAGCAAAAAATGATTTGAACATTCTCGTCATCTATAGATCTTCAGAAAGCTAGATTATTAAATCTTTGTTTTTTATGAATATCGAGCACTCTTTTTGTAGCATACACTGATAAAATTTGCACGCATATTTAAATTTTTTATTGAGTAGTTTACATTGTATTTAGTTTAGAACACTTTGTATAACATTTAATATTTTAAGTCAAAGATGATAAAATGTGCACAAAATAATAAAAATTTATTAATGAAAGATTTAAAACAAATAGACAATTAGATTTTCTAAGAGAAAAATATAAAAATGTTTTAACAAAAAAATAATTATAAATATAAGAGTTAATAACTACAATCATTCAACCACCTCCAATTATTTAAAGCCAATTATTTAAAGCCAATTATTTAAAACCAATTATTTAAAACCAATTATTTAAGGCTTAAATAGCAACTCTAAACGTCTTTTTCTAAAAACTGAGAATATTCTGATAATTCTGCCTACATCTTAAACAATTTTTGTATAAATAGACATTAAGGCAAGGCCATTTAATCACTTTTTTAACACTCTACTTCTTGAATAAGTTTTTAATGTCTAGGTATTGTACCTAGAATTAAATCATTAAAAAAGTTCAAGAATATTGGAGAAACCAGTCATAGACATAAGTTTTGTTTAAGAAATACTAAATGGTGGTTTTAATTGATTTTTTTAAAGATAATCCAACTCTGCATGAATAGAGATTGGATGCAATGATAGGAATGGTAGATATCCAGAAATACTAGAAAGTAGACTTGGCAATCTTAGTTAGCTTTCAGCCAACTTAACATGGCGTTTGGATCTGCAAACGTCTCATATAAACCAAGATGCATTCTGTTTGAAACCTTATATAGTTAATAGAATCATTAATCAAATGGTCCAGTAGAGGTAATGTGATGGAAAGCTTTAAATAATCAGATATTAAAAATTACAAGTGATTATTGTAATTGATTTGCTTTCCACATTTTCTAGGCTTAGTTCTTTTAGATTTAAAGCCATAGCTAATTCAACAGCAATATTAAACCAGTTACATGTTTTTTTTATAAGCATGACGCTTATAAGCATATGGAGGCTCAGATTTGGAAAAAAAAAAGCTTATGTAGGCGTATTTATGAGCCTCGATAATTCATTTAAAAGATTTAAATTTTATTTAATTAAAAATTTTAAATATATATATTTCTAAATTTAAACTAACAAAAACAACAAAAATCAAAGTTTATACTTTGCAATGCAATACTTTATGAAGTAATGAAGTCATTTTGTTGCAAAACCTAAACCTCAATACTTGAACAGAAAAACATAAAGTTTAAGAGTCGCTCTAAAATGTTTTATTTCCATCTTTTTTTTTTTTCTCTCTCGCTTTTAATGTGAAGTTTATTTAATACCATATTCAAAATGTTTATTTTATTTCTAAGTCTTATTTTCAGATACTGTTAAAAATAGTAATGATAATGTCAAAGAGAATAAAAAGAAAGCAGCCTGCATTGGCACCGTTTGGTTTCACAAAAATGTTAGGAATGAAATGAAATGTAAATAAGTGCAATCCGATTGCCATTAGAAACTGTTAAAACTAGTGTTGAATGCGAACATTGCAAAAAATTATTTAAAAGCCAACAAGGACAAGCTTTTCATATTAAAGTATTCACAGAATTAGCAAACAAGATTGTAAACATTCACAATCACAAGTTCTTTAAAGTAACAAAAAACTTATCATTCTAGCAGTGAAAGATGTTCTTAATAACATAGTCAACAAAGTTGTTAGTGCAATAAAAAAAGTAATGAGTCTAGCAAATTAGCTGGTAACAAACGCCACCAATATACTGCTGCCTTTAAAGCAGAAGTAATTAACACCTATGGTTATGAGGCAAATCAAGAAACTATAGCAGAGTCGTTTAGTGTAACATAAAGTCAGATTTTGCGATGGCTTAAAAAAAAAGAAACTATTAAGACATGTACCATTAAAAATCTGCGCGTGTTCTGATTGTAAATAGTTAATTGATTTAAAATGCCATTGTATTAATCTTTTTCAAAAATTTAAACAACTCTGTTATCAAAACAATTAGTTTTAATTGAAATGTCATCAAATCAAGATAAGAAGCGAGAAAAAATTTTGCATTTTCTAGTTGAAAATTCTGGTGTATCAAGCAAAATAATTTTTAAAGAGTTGCAGATTGTTTTGAGAACAGTGCACAGCATTGTGAAACTATTTAAGGATACAGGTACAATCAAAAAGAAATCAGGAAGTGGGAGGGAAAAATGTTTTGTTAGACGAGATCTTGGTAAAAAAGTAAAAGATGCCTTTGACAGAAAACCGGAGATTTCTGTTCGAACTTTAGCGAATAAATTTAAGACAAATGCTCCCACTTACAAAGAGTAAAGAGAAATTGTGCCTATAAATCTATTAAAAAGAAAAAAGTTACTCGTCGTGAAGAAAAGCAAGAAAATGTCGCAATGTTATAAGCTGCTCTTTAAAAAATTATATGCCAAAAAAATCTTGTTTGATTATTGACGATGAAACTTATTGTGCTGCGTAAACTGAATTTCAATTATAAATGCATTAAACTGCAAAAATTCGCTAAAAAAATTCTTAGTTTGACAAGCAACTTGTAAATGTGGGGAAAGAAGTTCTTGTTTTGTGACTACGGGAACAATTAACACCAAAATATACATAAAAGAATGCAAACTTTTGCCCTATTTAGGAACACACACGGGTAACGCGTTATTTTGATCCAATTTAGCTTCATGTCACTACTCTGGGACAAGTTTAAACTGGGTTAGAGAACATTAAGTAGATTTCGTTGAAAATTACTGCAATCCACCAAATTGTCCCGAACGACGTCCTATTGAAAGATACTGGGCTCTTGTCAAAAGAAAATTAAGGCTCAATGTAAAAAAAGCTAGAAAAATAAAATACTTCAAAAATAAATGGATTAGAGCTATCAAGAAAGTCCAGCCGAAGACTGTGCAAAAGCTGATGTCGAGTGTAAAACGCAAAGTGCGTGCGTTCTCACGTACAAAACTTTCTTAAGTGAAATTCAAGAATACGGATTGATACGGCCGTGAACATTTTAGTGAACGGACGTGTTTATTATTAAACTTAAAAATAGCTAATAAAAGTATTTTAATTACTCATTTAAAAGAAATTATGGATATTCATGAAAACACAATAATGAAGCTATTTAGCGACAGGATTGATAAACTAGAGAGTAAAATATCAGTTATGCAAGAAGAAAATAAAAATTTAAAAAATAAAGTAAGTGACCTGAATAAAAGTGTTGAATTTTTCAGTGACAAATATGAAAATTTACTATTGGAAATATATGTTTCTAAAAAAACAGCAATGTCATCAGTATATCAACTGAACGACACAAAAATAAATATAGAAAATGATAACGTTATTAAAGATAAGTTGGCTGAACTTGAAGATAGGAGTCGCAGAAATAATTTGAGATTTAATGGTATAGAAGAAAAAGAAATTGAAACCTGGCAAGAAACTGAAAGTAAAATAAGAGAAATTTTAAAAACTAAATTGGGTTTAAATGGTAATATCGAAAATGAGAGAGCCCATAGAGTTGGAAAAAAGGTGATGGGTGTTAAAAGAATAAATAGAACTATTGTTGTAAAATTTTTAAACTATAAAGACAAGAACGCGATTTTGGATAAGTTCGTAAAGGCAATACTCTGGAATGAAAATTTGTTTATAAATGAAGATTTTAGCAAACGTACTATGGAAATAAGAAGAAAGTTATTCGCGGAAGCAAAGGAGCTACGAAGTAAAGGAAAGTATGCTAAGGTTACTTATAACAAATAATTCACACGCGATTTTAAGTAATTTTTTTTTTTTTTCAATTCATAGTTATAAAATTATTTAAATTCTGAAATGGATTCAAACCAACTAAATTTTGAGTCAACTTCATTTAACTTTTTTCAAATTAATGATTTTTTACTTGATAATGAATCCGATCCTGACATAAATTATTTTAGTGAAGCAAGTGCTCTGCAAACCTGCTCTTATTTTTATAACAATGAATTGAAAGATTATCTTAATAGGGATTTTCTTAATGTTATTCATTTTAATAAAAGAAGTTTAAAAAAAAACTTTGATACTTTTCATAGTAATATAGAAGAAACTTCTAATATTTTTAACATAATATGCATTACAGAGACATGGTGCAGTTCTGATGATGTTAAAAACTCAAATCTCCACCTTCCAGGTTTTAATTTAATTTCTTTAGCGCGTAAGAATAAAAAGCAAGGTGGTGGTATTCTTTTTACGTGAATGAATACTTGCGGTTTATTAACAGGCCAGACTTAAGCATTTCTGATGGCGATAAAGAGGTTTTAAGTATTGAAATTTTAACTAAAAATTAGTCCGGTAGAATTTCACCAAAAAAGGGGTCAACCTAGAAAAAATTATTATAAAGACATGTTATATATCGTTGGAAAGCTTATTATTTCCTCTTTAAAATGGGTAATTGGTATTTTTTTTTATTTTGGGGAAAAAAAGTTATGACGTCACAAAGATTAGGAGTAAAATACGAAATTTTAAACGTTGCTGATAAATTTTAAGTATGCTGTACAATAAGTTGCGTTGTAACTATAATAACACTTATATTTAAATAATATAAAAGTGTTGAGTATATATATATATTTTTTGTTACTAGAAACATGGCTTTCGGAGCCGCGGGGGCCACAGCCCCCCAAAGGACCTTTTTTGAATTTTGCAAGAGGAATTTTTTTGATTTTTTGTTTGTTTTTGTCAAATATTTTTGTTAAACTTTGTTTCTGTAAGTAAAAATGGGTAGAGGGAATAAAAATTCCTTGTTCTACATTTCGAATTTTAAAGTTATTAGAATGTAATAATCTTTTTGTATTCGAAATGTAATCGAATTTTTTTGGCAATATTTATCAAAAACTTTTTAATAAATTATTTATCTTAGTGTTTATAATTATGTAATGATTTGCTATTTTCAGATTTTAATATAAATTATCTGATCTTGTAAGTGATAATAAAACTAGTTCTGAAACTGAAAAATTATGGACTTAAAAAATGAATCCTCTGTATGTGCATTGTGTGGTAAAATGAAATTAGAAGGAGATTCGTTGAGCCAAGTGGGGGCAAGATTCGGAAGGAATGTTGATAACCAAGGAGCTCTTGGAAAATTAATTGAATGTGCTTTAAAATTGGATTTAAATGTATTGGTAAATAAACTGAATAAAAAACAAGAGACAGGAAAAAAGGTTTTTATTCACTCATCGTGTCGAACTAAATTAAGAAACCAATCAAAATCAATTAAACGATCACAAGCATCGATGGAAACTCCTATTGAAAGAAAACGTTCAACTCGATCAGAACGGATTTTTTTTAATTTTAAAGAGCAATGTTTTTATTGTGGAAATATGTGCACACTTGACAGTCGCCATCCTGAGAGAAATAATTTCATAGAAGTAAGAACAAAATCATCAAAAATTTATCATACAACTCTAGAATTATGCAACGAACGTAACGATTTTTTATCTAAAACAGTTGAAGCTAGACTTTTGAATATAAATGATCTTGTAGCTGTTGAAGCACGATATCACATCTATTGTCGTGCAAAATTTGAAAAACCTATTACTACATCAAGCTACGAGGACGAAAAAATCAGAGTTATAACTGCAGCAGCAAAATTATTGAGTGATTGTATAAAGAATTTTGACCATGATGTATAAACGTATCCTTTAATAGAAGATGTAACTAACAATGAAAACACCTGCATACCCTTATTGCTGAAGGTGTTTATCAGAGAACTAATTCCTGTGCCATTAAAACAAACGTCAATTTCACAAGCATTGTTTTCTGCAGTGAGGCCACAATCAATAATGCCAATGCAGTTAGGAGTAGCCGTTACCGTTGATAATGTACTTTCTTCCAAGTGGCTAAATGTTCTACTTGCTAAACTGGGTTTTGCATCAAGTTACGACGAGGTTTGTTTATTAAGTGATAATTTTATTTGTATTTGTTTTTAAAAAAAATTTTTACACATAACAATATAGAATACAAGAAAAACTAAATTTATTTAACAGGTCATTCGTTACAAGCAGAACATAGTGAAACACGATAAAATTAACGATATACTTTGCCCTAAAGGTACAACATCTATTCAGTTTGTTGGGGATAACACAGATCATGATTTAGCAACAATTGATGGTAAAAATATACATCACGGATTAGGTTCCATATCAATTGCAAATGGAAATTTTATTGAGAACTCAAATAAGAAAAGATTGCCTAGGGATAAAAAAGATTATTGGTCCAACATAAACTTTGACAACCAGATTACAATTTCTCAGTTTTACAGCTCTGACGTTCCGGTTTTATCTCAAATAAAATTTCAAGAATTTACAAAGGTATTTACTTGACTGGGGTTAAGAGGGATAGCGTTTCAAAAAATTAGTGTTTAAATTTCATGTACAGCTTTAAAATATAATAAAAACTTTTATAGATACAATTTATTTTGAGATTTTTGATGATATGAGACAATCATTAACTTTTAACTTTCTTTTATTTGAGGTTACTTTAAAGCCAAACCTTGTCGATATACTTTGGAACATGTCGCATATCTTTGAATTACAATGCCCAAGTTGGGCTGCCTACATGAGTCGTCAAGTTAATAATGTTCTTCCTATTTCTAAAGTATCCATGCTTCCAGTAATCAACTTACCGGCAACTGATTTTAATGCTTTATATTCTTTGTTAAGTTTCGTTGTAATACAATCAGAAAAGCTAAAACTTGGAATGCCATGTGTCACATTTGATCAACAGCTTTATGTGAAAGCCTATGAAATTGCGGCTTCAAAGAAAATGAAAGTTTTTATTAGAATTGGTGGATTTCATCAGCTAATGAGTTTTCTTGGAGCTATTGGAACATTGATGGAAGGAAGTGGATTAAAAACTGCTCTTGAAACTGTTTACGCTTCCGCTTCAGTTAACCACAAGTTTTCTGGAAAAGCAATTTCTCGAAGTCTTCGAGGCCATATGTTTGCTGCATCTTCTATCTTATCTATATTGCTGGAGGAAGTTTGGGTTGAACTAAGCGATGAAGAAAAAACTGAAATTAAATTAATGTACAGCTCAAATATGCATAACAAAAATGGCGACACTGACCTTGAAAAGAAGTTAATTCTATTATTTGAAAAAAAGCAAGAAGAATACATGGCAAAATCACGAACTGCAAAATTATGGCTAAACTATGTTCACTATATATTTATTGTACAAGAGTTTATTCGAGCGGAAAGAACTAGTAACTGGAACCTACATATTGCTACAACAAAATGTATGCTAAAACTACTTGCCTCAACAGGGCACAATAATTATACAAAATCATTACGTTTATATTTACAATCAGTGGATGAATTAGCATGCACTCACCCAGAAGTATATAAACAGTTCCTCAATGGAGAACATACAGTAAGGCGCACTTCAAAGAGTTGGTCAGGAATATGGACTGATTTATCAATAGAACAGATATTAATGAAATCGTTAAAGGGCAAAGGAGGAGTTGTTGGCAGAGGAATTACTGAAAATGTTTTACATGTTTGGACAAGTACAATGCATAGGTAAAAATAAAATTAAATATTTATTGTTTCGTTTACTTGGAATTTGCTAATAAAATAGATATTTCCAGCAAAAACTAAATGGGGCAAATATTTACAAATATAGAAATAATATTTTTTATCAAGGTGCGCTGAAATGACAGAAGCAATAAATTCATTAACCTCGCCAAGAAACTCAAGTAAAGAACACAAAGAACTTTGTGCGGGAAGGATTAGACGTGACTCTGAAGATTTTCAAAAAATTAAATCATGGTTTGATTCTCATAGCCCATTTGATGTAAGAGAACAACTTGAGGCTCTGGACTCAGGGCTTGTAGATGAGTTTAATCAGGTGACTTGTGATTGTTCGGAAAGCATTGGTGCGTCAATACTGGCACAAATGAATGATATGACATACACAGAAGTATCCTTCAAAAGGAGTAATCAACTCAAAAATCTTCAAGGACTGTACTCAAATATTAAAGTCAACAATGAAAATATATCAGTTGATCCCTTGACATTGTTTTTGCGTTTATCAGTTATCGTTGAGAAAAAACCAGAAAAAGAAATTGAAGACTACTTTTACTATGAACTAACTTCGTTCCCTAAATCACTTTTTAAAGATGGTCTTATGCGCAGTGCTCAAAAACACAAGCTGAAAAATTACCTAACAAAGCCAGTTATATCTATGCCATTTGCTCCTTATTCTTTAAAAGTTGCCGATGGTGGCGCTCTTTTATACTGCTGCGATTGGAACAAAGGTGAAATATTTGACAATATTTTTGAAAAGTACATCCAATTTCTTAATTACCTTAAAGTTAGTGTAGTAGTATTTGATGGATATGAAAATTCTACAAAAGACGCTACGCGTATAAAGCGTGGATCTTTATCACAATTTGCAGTTGAAATACGTAAAAGCAATCCTTGTCCGTCTGATAGAAATAAATTTTTCTCTAACTACGCCAACAAAAAATCATTTATCCGAATTCTAGAAGTTAGATTAAGAGAAAGAGGTTTTACTGTGTATGTGTGTCATTCTGACGCAGATACTACAATCGTTAAAATTGCACTTAACTTTTCCAAAACAGAGCCCGTCACAATATTTGCTGATGACAGCGATATTCTTTGCCTCTTATTACACCACTGTAAATCAGTTGAATCTTTACACAAAATATATTTAACAAATATGACAAAAAGAGTTGATTGCCAGCGTGAATGTTATGACATTGATCAGATTATTGGCAGTACAGCAGAACATGTCATTAACAATATTCTTTTTGCTTACGCATTTATGATACAACATCAGCAATTCACAATTTTGGAAAGACTTCAATTTTTAGAAAGCTTGAAGCCAAAGACTTGTGCAATGCAGCAAATATTTTTTACCATGATGATAAATCGCCTGATGAGATTGGAAATGCATCAATTCGTTTCTTTCAGCTGCTACATTACTCAACATCAAATCTACAACAAATACGAAAGCAAAAGTACAAGGAAATGATAAACTCAGATCGAGCTCACATAGACCCTTCTGTTTTTCCACCATCTCCTAGAGCTGCTTACTACCATGGATTGAGAGTATATCATCAAGTGCGTATTTGGAGATGTCTAAGTGAAATTGATCTTGACCCACTTAATTGGGGATGGAAATTAAATGGCTTTATGTACTCACCAATAGCGACAGATGAAAACGCAGGTCCAGAGGATATCCTAAAGGTTGTTCGATGTGGGTGTAAAATCTCCTGTTCGAGTCGATGTTCCTGCAGAAAGATGGGAATTCACTGCACTTCATCGTGTGCTATCTGTCACGGGATTAACTGTACAAATATTGAAAAAGTTGACGAAGAAAATGAACCAGCCCATGACCGTCACTTCTCAGATGTTTTTACATAAATTTTAATTTAATCAGAATAAGTAAGATAAACTTAATGCATAAAGATAAACTTCTTTGTAAATATTTTTTAACATGCTCTTGGTAACATTACAGAATAATTATGTTTAACAGTATTTTATATATTTTGAATATATTTGTTTTGTAAACACATCTTTAAGTCAAATTTTCAAAAAACTGGCTAAAGTAGCGTCCCCCTCTGCCTTTATACCGTACTTTTAGTTATTATTATTTCGCTTTCAGTTCATTAAACCAACTACTAATACTTAGGAGTAATAAATATAAAAATATATTACATTTACTTGCTTAAATTATAAATTCTTTTAGTAAAAAAACGTCAATTTTGGTGCTTTTCTGCTAATCTTTATGACGTCACAACTTTTTTCCCCTAAAATAAAAAAAATTACCAATTACTCATTTAAAAGAGGAAAAAATAAGCTTTCCAACGATATATAACATGTCTTTATACTAATTTTTTCTACGTTAAGACTAAATTCTACCGGACTAAATGCCAAAAATATAATTTTAAGTTGTTGTTATCGCCCACCAAACGGCGTAATTGAGGATTTTAATGCCTTTTTACATAATGATATAATTAAAAAAAAGTTCACATGAAAAGAAATTAAACTACATAATTGGTGATTTTAATTTAAACTGTTTTGAATACCACACTAATACTAACATTAAAAAGTTTTACTATGACATTTTCGAAATTGGAGCGATGCCGTTAATAAATAAGCCTACCAGAATATCATCAACATCAGCCTCTATATTAGATAATATAATTACAACTGACGTTTTTAACTTATCTTTAAAAAAAGGTATTATTAAAAGTGACGTCTCTGATCACTTTCCCATTTTTTTCTCCATAAACACAAACATCAAAAAAATTCTACACCATAATAAACCTTTCATCAAACGTTTTTTTACGGAAGCGAATTGCTCTGCTTTTAAGGAACAATTATCTTTACTTCATTGGAAACATATAGATTCTAATGATGCTAATTTAGCTTATAATTCGTTTTTAAAAACATTTTTTGAAATTTGTGATATTAATTTTCCTAAACATAAAATACTAAAAAAAAAAAAATATTTCACGTCACCATGGATTACAAAAGATCTCAGAAAAAGTTCTAAAGTTAAGCAAAAGTTGTATATAAAGTATTTAAAAACGAGAACATTAGAACGTAAAACAATTTATAAGAATTACGCTAAAAAATTTGAAATGCAAAGAAAATATTTAAAAAAAAGATACTACATAAATTTACTAGAAAAAAAATAAAGATAATTCAAATCAAACATGGCAAGTTTTAAGAGAAATTACAGGCAGTAAGAAATTAAAAGCTAGCTCTTTACCTAAAGCTATTAAAATTGATAATAAAATATTTGATGATCCAGGAGTGGTAGCTAATAAAATGAATGAATTCTTTACTTCAGTTGGACCAAATTTAGCAAAAAAAATTTCAAACATAAACAAAACAATAAACAGATGTAGTTTTCCTTTAATATCTTATCTAAATTCTTTTGAATTGTCTTTTGATGAATTTGATAGAGCTTTTAAAATGCTAAAGTTAAATAAGTAGTCGGTCCTGATGATATCAATGGAAACATTGTCATTGATTCATATGATATCATAAAAAACATCCTTTTTAAAATATTTAAATGTTCAATTCAACAAGGAATTTTTCCTGATGAATTAAAAATAGCTAGAGTTTCACCAATATTTAAAGGTAGAGACTTACTTAATGTTAGTAATTACCGTCCAATATCTGTTCTCTCTGTTTTCTCAAAGATTATAGAGAGAATTCTTTATAATAAAATTTTTAATCATCTTTCTTAAAATAATATCCTATACAAAAATCAATATGGGTTTAAAAAAAATAACTCCACTGAACACGCTATACTCCATATAACACAATATATTACTGAATCATTTGAAAGTTCCAAATTTACTTTAGGCATTTTTATTGACTTGTCTAAAGCCTTTGATACGATAGATCATAAAATTCTTTTTAAAAAACTTAAATATTATGGAATCTCTGGCAATGTTTTGAAGCTTTTAAAAAGTTATTTAAGTAATAGAAAGCAATTTGTTCACTATGACGTATCATCGAAATCAAACTTGTTAGATGTAACATGCGGAGTTCCTCAAGGGTCTGTCCTAGGACCTCTCCTATTTCTCATTTACATAAACGATCTTTATGAAGCATCTAATTTAATGACAATTATGTTTGCTGACGACACGAATTTTTTTCTATCTCATGGTAACATAATTACCCTATTTCAAAGTATGAACATAGAAATAATTAAAATTTCAGAATGGTTTAAATTAAATAAGCTTTCTCTTAACATTGAAAAAACAAAATGGTCTCTTTTTCATCCATACTACAAAAAACATCTTCTACCAAGTGAATTGCCTGCTCTTTTTATAGATGACATTCAAATTAAAAGAGTAACGGCTACAAATTTTTTAGAGGGTTTTTATTGATGAAAATCTGACATGGAAAAAACACATTGAAAACTTATCCTCTAAAATTTCCAAAAGTATAGGAATACTATTTAAAATAAGAAGCATGCTAAATAAACATACTTTAATTCAGCTTTACCACTCTTTTATTCATTGCCATCTAAACTATGCTAATGCGGCTTGGGGTAGTGTAAGTAAAACTAAATTAGAACCACTTTATCGCCAACACAAACATGTTGCACGACTTATTAATTTTAAACATCGATTTTATCATGCTAAGCCTCTTTTAAACGAAATGAATATTCTTAATATATATCAACTTAATATTTTTAATGTATTGTGTTTTATGTTTAAATGTAAGTCTCGCACATCTCCAATTTCTTTTCACAATTTATATTCTTTAAAAGTTAAAAATAAATACAATTTGCGTAATGAAAATTTTATTCTTCAACCAGTTTTCAAAACTAATTTTGGTAAATTTTGTATTTCATTTAGAGGAGCATTTTTATGGGACAAAATAGTGTTAAAACTTTTTGATTTCTCTCATGAATCGAACTTTTTCTTATTTAAAAGAAAATTGAAAGGAATTCTTTTCTCAGTTGAAAACATTCTGATATATTTTTAAGTTTGTTTTGTTTTTTATTAATATTCTTAGGAAATATTTTATCGTAATTTATATATACGAAATCTTTTATCTTAACTTATATATATATATATATATATATATATATATATATATATATATATATATATATATATATACGTATATATGTATGTGTATTTGTGCGTATTATTTGTATGTGTATATATATATATATTGATGTGTAAGTATATTTATTTACATGTTTGTATGTTTAAATATGTATAAATAATTATATTTGTATTTATGTGTGAATATTTGTCTATGAATTATTAAAGGATTATTTATTATTTAAAATCTGTTTAGGCGGTTCTCGATGACAAGATCTTATGATCTTCTGCGAGTATCCTCGTTCTTGTTGTAACGTTAACAAAATTGTAATTCTGACTATACGTATTTTATTCATTCTTATATTGTAAAACTTATTTTGAATAAATAAAAAGAACAAAAAAAAAAAAAAAGAATATTAGTATATGCACTTTCAAAATATATATAACATTCAATATCGAAATAGAATAGTTAAATAAATATCCTTTAAAATGTCCACGCAGATTTTTTCTGGTAAGTGTCTTATTAACGACGCCGAATCATTTTATTGCAAATTGTTTCTGAAAGGATGACGTTCCACAATATATCTTAAACTAAACGAAGTTATTTACAAAGAATTTGTACAAACCATACCGAAAGGTTATATTGTTACTTTTCTTGGCTTTGGATTAAAGCTAAAAATATACAATTAAAGATTTATGCAAACGTAGAAATAAAACATTATGTTATAGTTCTATTTTTACAAAAAAAAGAGTTAAAAATGAGATCGAAACAAAGAAACAAAAAAAAAACATCAGAAAAAAATGGAACCATTCTTACAGAAATGGCATGCGACATAGAGAGAAAAGTGTATCAGAACAGGTTCTAAAGATCCAAGTTACAACAAAAAATAAAAACGGTACCAACCTGGACAAAGGCTCAATATTAACCAGAGCCCATTTCCCTTTGTTGTTCATGGTAAGAAAACTTACGAGTATGTACCCAAGGGTCAAGGTGCAGCACATAATACATGGATCTCACAACCAGGCTCAGGATTGGAAAAAAGGTAATGTTCCCTTCAAATTATGTTTCGGCAAGGAGAAGCAACCAAAGCTAGCCATCATTTTTAGAGTTCAAAGACGAAAAGTTAGCATAGCACAAAGATATTCACGTTTACTTCCAACAAAATGCTTGGTTAGACCAAAATGTTTGTAAGTGTTGGTGTGATAAAACACTCTTTCTATTTGTCAAAGAACAAAAGCTTGATAAAATGGCTGCTACTAAAGAATATCTCTGGTACGGTCTACCAAGTGCCACTGACCTTTGGCAACCAGTTGACGCAGGATATGCTGCCACTCTGAAAAGACTTATTGTCATTGAACATCAAAAATGACTTGATAGAGATAATCATTCTGATAGATGGTTCAGTTATGAAATGCCCTACACTGCAGAAGAGAGATGAGTTTTGATTACACATTGGGTAGGGGAAGCATGGAAAGCTTTAAACACTTCGAAGTATGACAAGCAAGGGAAGAAATGTTGGACGATGATTGGTTGTTTAATGACTTCTGATGGCTCAAAAGGTTCGTTTTTTAAACCAGAGGGCCTTAATAGTTACAAAGTGCCCCCACCATCCATCATTGATCCTGGTAGTGATTAACCCATAGGAAATTAGGGTGATATTCAACCGGTAGAGGTAGATGATGCTATAAATGAAGATGCCAATGAAATTCTTCCAAATAAAACCTTTATTGGTCCGAAAGAGAAGGAATGCAAAGTTCTTATCTTTGATTTCATTGATAACAATTGTATATAGTATATATGTTTTATTTTTTATTATTATACTACAACATTTGTTCAGCTACATTAAAACCAAAGTAAATACAGAGCATAAGCCAACTTTTATTCTTCTTATACCCATTAACCTTTAGTAACGCACACACTTTTAGAAAGTATTGAAATAAGCATATTTTATTAGAAATATGCTCAAGCTTAAGCATATTTTTTGGGCCTCTTTTAACTTTTTGCTTAAGCATACCCGAGCCTGTTTCAAAAATTTCATATACTTATTAAAAAAAAAACATGTATAGTGATATCAATCAATACCAAATTTAATTTTTTTTTAATTGCCAATTTTGAAACTCTGAAACTCTTGTAGTCAAATTGTAATTTAAAAAGTTTAATCCATCACCTTTTTGTTAAAACTAAAGTTAAATTTAAGAAAATTTAGTTTTCAACTATGAAGAGTCTTTTGCTAAAAAAAAAAAGCCAAGACTTCGTTTTTTGAACCCAACAAGTACAACAAACATCAACAGACAAAAATTAGCTTTGCTTGACCAACAGAAAGGTAATTATTTAAACAGGGCCATAGTTTTAGGCTAAGGGCGCGTTTAAATAACTAAGGACAGACAACAAGTCTTAAAAATCTTCACGAGTGTTATAGTTACAGTAGTCACATCGACAATACAACAATAATGTATCAATATAAACAATAATTCATCTATTTAAGATTGGCTCTATCAAATACTTTATCAGCTGAAATTGAAAAAGACTTTCTTTTTATTGATTTCAGAAATAAGAATCTTCTCAAATTCTATAGCACAATACTCTTTAAGTTGATTTTCTGTGGTTTCAGATATGTATGTGGCATTTTTAGGGGCTGATATTAAATGATCTTATAAGATAGTGTCACCTGCATAGTTTCAAAATTAGGTAGTTGAAAAAAGTTTCCTACAACTTTACTTTTTGAGGACTCCCCTATATTATTAAAGAGTCTCCTATATTGTAGTCTCCTATTTTTTAAGAAATGAAAAGGTAGTTATTTAATTGTATACTTTTTTAGGAAATGACAATAGAAATTGTTTATATAGCTCAGTGGCAAAACTATTATTAATAGTATTAACCTGTTGTGCAAAATAAGAATGTTATAGTTAAATGTTATAAAAGTGTTAAAACAGCAGAAACAGTTGCATATAAGTAAACATAGTTACAATTATAAAAACCATGTTAGTTTCCTACGATATAGTTTTAAGTTCGTTCCTTATAAGTTCCCGTCATAAGTTCCTATAGTTCGTAAAAACATAGTTAAAAAAATATACTTTAAAAACGACAAAACCTTGATCCATTTTAAAAGACGGTATAAAAACATTCATATTTAGCCAAAAGTTTAACAATAAATTAAACTGGTGAGGTATTTAAACTATTTGGTTTTGCAAACAATTTTTTTTAACAACATTTTGCTTTGAATGTGAGAAGCATCAATAGCATCCGGAACAATATTCATTCAAAACATATCTGCCATAATTATCAACTTACTAAGAAAATAATAAAGACGCTTAGGTTATTTGAATATAACTGGGCACAAAAAGACTAGGAAGATAAGTACAGGCACAGGCAAAAAGCAATCTATCTACGGGGTTCGAGTGTTGACGCATAAATAATGACGCATTGTAAAGTCGCATGCTTTACAATGAAAATATATTACTTTAAAAAAAAAATTTAGTCAGCCTATAAGCCGTAAAATCAGGTCGTTTCTGGCTTAGCCGCAATACTATTTTATACGGTGCAATATGATCAATCTATTTTTTTATTCCGATTTTTTTTAGTTTTGAGTAACCGCTTTTAAAGCCGATTTTAAACGACAAATAAAAAATAAACTTATCGTGTTCATAAGCGATTATTTTTACTTTGAAAATATGTTGGAATACTACATATAACTCTTTGTTTTATTGATTATTTAAATGTGAAGCCTTAGTCTCAACGCCTATGCCCTTGAACCACGCCTGATGACACATCTGCTTTTAAAAAACTGAAACACGGAAAAATAAATTTGTAACAAGAGCAGAGCAGATGTGGCGCAGTGGTAGCGCATTTGCCTCAGAAACAAAGGATCCGTAGTTCAAACCCCACCTCTGGGCAAGTTTTGCGACATCGGTTTGGAAGGAGGCGTGAACTTCCATTTAAATGCTCATTTGCGGTGCTCTGTGATAAGACCTTAAGGATGGTTCCGTATTAAATTTCATTATTTTGAAATTGATGGCGCTAAAAATTTGTGATACCAATTAATAAGAAATGCAGTTATTGTTGTAAAATATAAATAGGTAACGGAGCAAGATTTAAAACAAAACTCATATTTTGCAAAGAATATAATGTTGGCA